>NC_044927.1:3149354-3267039 GCF_003576645.1 Ipomoea triloba | reverse complement strand
TTTGTCGTCCCCCCCCCCCCTCCAACCACCCCACCCCACCCCTAGCAAAATATGTACCCTTGTCAGAGATCAGAGCCCCTCTCTCTGTCTCCCACCCTAAATATATATAAATATATACAACCATGCATGCCATTTTGAATGGCAGGAAAAAGAAAATCAAAACTTTTTTCTATATAGGGAGTAGTAATTTTCAAAGCAGAATTTGAAGTTATATTATATGGTGTGGTGGACCATTTCTATATTTACGGCAGTTTGACTTGCAGCATTGGGGAGTGATGCAAGTCGGCAAACAGACATTAGTGTATGTGGTTGGAAACGTTGTTGGTCGAATCCAACAAAAACCCATCCTTATTTTAAGCTAAACAGACAATACAGAAATTTTTAGTATGCCACTTAGGCTTTATTAATGTTCTTGTTATTAGCGTAATAAATAATTAATTCATTAATTTTATTTTATTTAAAAAAAAAAAAGATACTCCCAGACTGTCCACGGGGATTTTCGTGTTCTTGTTCGTCTTGGGTTGGAGAGCATTCGTTGAATTACTATTACAATACAACGTACGTACTACTGTACCATAGTACCATATATGATTGCTTTCATTGTTTTTTAAAACTCTTTTTTGGGGGTTAATTAAATTTTACTTCACCATAATTAACACAAATAATGTTTAATGTGTAGTTTTTTAAGCTTTAAAGAGTTTAACGAAAATAATATTTAATGCGTAATCTTTTTAAAATTTAATTTTTCAGGTTTTATGTATAACTTTGATTTACCACCGGGTTTTTGAGTATAACTTAGTAGTGGGGAGAAGAGTTAATATGATTTTGGAAGAAGCATTTTCACATTAGAAATAAATATGAGGTGTTTGGGAAACAGTTGATAGTTGATGGCTGATTAGTTTAGTTGGTTTGACCGGCTGATAGTATTAGATGTTTACTATTAGCTGATTAGATGTAAAATGACATATATGGACATAAATATATTGTGTTAATTTATTAACTCTTAAATTACTTTTTAGTTACAATATAATAATTTTATATGTATTCAATAAAATATAGTATATTTTAACTAAAAACATATTGTACATCTATGGTGAGACGATCTCATACAAGACTTACATTTTACTTATAAAATTAGAAGATAATTAATCACAACCTATAATCTCACTTTCTACTTTACACTGATGTGGCATATTCTTATTGATTCACATAAAAAAAAATGGATTAAAATGAGTATTGCTGTCTCTTTTCTTTTCCTACTAATAAAATCAGAATAGTTTTACTCTCAATAAATACACTTATCTGTCTACAAACTATCCATTTAAAAATAAAACTACAAATTATTAACAATTCAACAAACTGTCCCTTTATAATAGTTCAAATGGTCGACCAATTATCATTTAGTCTTGCTTCATTGCGGTGAAAAAAATTTGGGTCAAATAAATAAATAGAAGTACAAATTAAACCCATCCATCGTTTGACATGACAATGCAAAAACTATTGGTCTAGAAGAAGAGTGAGGCTGCAGATAAATGATATGATATGAAGTGTGGTATGAGTACTTGAGTAGTCGAGTGTGCAGATTTCAATTCCTGCAGGAATTCAAGTGTGTTTATGTGTAGTCGAGTGAATAATTAAAATATGTGTTGTTAGTAAAAGTAGCGTAGAATACCTATAGTATTAGTATACTTTGATTTATGAGTAAGCACTCAAATCTGATTTAAAAATATGTTTTGGGTGAAATTCGCCTTGTAATTTAGTAAATAAAATTATCAGTATCAGATAAATTAATATAAGTTATACATAGTTGAGCAATACATTTTTATGTGAATGTGTGATATATAATAGACTAATAGTCATACCCATCTACTTTACAATTTACAAACAATCGCTCCCTATTACATAAGATTAATTACAAATTTTAAAAATAAAAATAAAAGCTAGTGCCTAGCATTTTGACACATCATAAAAGAGTTGTCTTGTGCGTTCCAATTATAGGGTGCTTAGCATTTCCCTATATAATATACCTACAAATGAACAATACATGATGATGATGGTTTATCAAGTTAATATATTGTGAAACTTTTTGAGGCAGGAATTAGTGAATTACGAGTGGAATCATAAAATTTTAGAAAAATATTTAATAAAACTTTTAAAAATTAAACGAATAATGTAAATAAACTTTTTTAATTTTAATTTTTTAAAATCTTTATTGAACCACTCAAACTATCAAAGAATGTATTTAAATTCAAATGCTACTTATTCAACATGTTACCTCTGATGTTGTTAACATATGACTTTTTGATGCATGCTTAAATAGATCCCAAATGCATATGTTATAATTATTTTTAAAGACAATCATCAATTGTCCTCCCAATGACTGTCTAACATATCAAACAACAATGATTATCAATAATAACAATAAAGACAACTTAAAGAAATCATTGTTATCTTGAGAGAAAGTCAAGATTTGGACCTTCGAAATAGGACTTAGACAAAGGAAAAAGTGTCAAATTGTCCCCCTAAAT
Organism: Ipomoea triloba; assembly: GCF_003576645.1. NCBI lineage: Eukaryota > Viridiplantae > Streptophyta > Magnoliopsida > Solanales > Convolvulaceae > Ipomoea > Ipomoea triloba. Next base: position 3,264,511 of record NC_044927.1, on the reverse strand, counting down.
CGGGTGAATAGTGCAATTAGGCCTTCTAACTGAAAAAGCTCCATTCAAGTCCTCTAAATCGATAAAATTTTTCAATTAAGCCAAAGTTAACTTGTTTATTAGGTCAAATTCAGTTATGGGGTCTAATTGCATTATCCACCCGACTTAAGAGGTCAACTTGACATTTTTTCAATTTTTTTTTAAATTTTATTTTTCAAAACAAATATTTTTATTTATTAAAAATATTATTTATCATAAATAAAAATAAATAATATATAAAAAAACAGCCACCAGATGTCGAACAGCTGGTGGCTGTTCATCCTCACGGACAGCTATGGCTGTCCGGCAAGATGGCCACGACCGTCTAAGGAAAACGGTCATAGCCGACGAAGGAAGACGACCATGGCCGTCTTCTAGATCTGGAACGAGGGCTACGGCCATGGCCGCGCCCACGTTCCAGTCCCCTCCGTCTGGAACGATGGCGGCCATGGCCGTAGCCCTCGTTCCAGATCTAGAAGAAAGCCATGGCAGTCTTCCTTAAACGATCGTGGTGGTCCTGCCAGACAGGCACGATTGTCCAAGAGCTGGTGGCTAATTTTTTAATTATATATAAATCTTATTTGTTTTTTTATTTATAATAAATAAAAAAATATTTGTTTTGAAAAATAAAATAAAATATGAAAAAGTATCAAATTGGCCACCTAAATCGGGTAGATAGTGCAATTAAGCCTCCCTAACTGAATTTGACCTGATAAACAAGTCAACTTGGACTTAATTGAACAATTTTACCAGTTTAGGGGGCTTGAATGGTTTTTTTTTTTTTTAAAAAATTTCAGTTATGGGGCTTAATTGCACTGTCCACCCGACTTAGAGGGCCAATTTGACACTTTTTCCTTTAGTAAAATATCAACACATTTAGTAATATATTAAATAATTATAACTTAAATACTTACAAATTTTAATGTGTTACCAATATTATTATGTTAGGAAATTAAATAATTACGAATTTCAGTAATTTATTAATGCATTTTTTTTAGTTAAATTTGATTTTTATTGTAATACATGTAATATGAAAATATGAAGTAAAAAGAACTTATTATTAAACTATAAAAAATACATATATAAAATAACATCATAACAATACTTCGATATCTCCTCACCTAATCATTCACATGATCCTTAATATAAAATTTCAATTGGATGGGGATAATAAAACTAGTTAAGATGGCAAGAGATTCACGCTTTTAACCACAATGTCACGAGCTCGAATCCTTATCTCTTGATTTGAGTCGACAAAATACTCTCATAAGAAGCTGAGTTAACCCTAGCTAGTTTTGAGTATATAAAATTATCATGTATGTCCATCCCATTCCTAATTATTTAAATAGCAAATTTTAATTTTAGTCATCGACAATTATAGTATTGTTACACTTATTTCTACTATTTTAATTTTGTCTTCTTATATCATTGACTTTCATTTATTTGCCACAATTAATCTCTCATTAAATTTTATATATACCACAGTTTAATAAAAAATGTTAACATGTAATTTCATCTTCCAATTAAAAGAGTTTACGAGAGAATAAGAGAAATTACATGTTGAGAATAGAAGTGGCAGGATAATTGGACAAGGCACTGAACCCGACTCGGCTCTCTGGGTCAAACTCATCAAAGTATTGAAGACAGTCAAATAGTAACGGTCATGGTTAAAGATGAGGTGGAACGGTACACTTAAAGTAGAGTCAATGTACTTATTGGTGCGTCGACCTATAAAGAGCAGAAGTCATAGAAGAGAGTGCACAACATTTATTAAGGGGTCAGAACGCTTAGTGATTGGGAGCCGTTACACATATTAGAAGGCCATTATGCCCATTATTATAAGAGTTTCCAATGTATTGTATAAATTAAACCGAATCTATGTAATAAGGGGGACACACTCTAAACTTGTACCCAGACACATTGAGGAAGATAATTCTATTTACTTCTTCCCAAATATAAGCAGGTAACATAGTTACCATAGTCTAATTGAGCCACTGAATTTAAAAAAAAAAGTTCAATTAAACAACTCAACATTCAAAAGTTATCTAATTCGTTAATATAATCTATTGTTTCATGTTCATGCATGTTAAATAAGAGTTGTTGACATATGATGTGAAAATACATTCTTTATTTTATTGATTGCTGGTGTCATAAAATCTCAGGAACCATTGAAAATTTAACCTGTATGAACCAGAATGATTTTTGAAGGTTGAGTGGTTCATTGACTCAATTAGATTTTGATATTTGATTCAATGACATATTTGAACCTCTTTAGTTTAATGGCTCAATTGAACTTTAGTCTTTGGTTTAATGGTCTCTTTGACCATTTTTTGATATCTAAATAAAAACAATTGAAGTACTTTTAGTTTCATTTAATATTAAAACATATATTTATTTAAAAGTTTTAATATAATTATTATGAAACATAAAATGTATTTTTTAAGATATAATTAGATTAGTACTGAATCTATATTGCAATCGATGAAATAATTACTACAATTTTGTCTCGAAATGAGTGTCTGAATGGCTGAAACATAATTATCGTATCAAAAAGTCACGAATTCAATTATAGCTTAGTAATTATAAGATTTCAAGGTCAATTTCAATGGGAGCAGCTTATTTGACTATCTTGATTTAAGTCGGTTAACTTTGAACAATCTAGACTAATTTATTCTCTTGTGATTATTTGTCAATTAGGTCACAAAATAATATTTACTCATGCACACCATCAGATAATGGTGGCAAGTTTTTATCTTAAAAAAAGTCCAAAAGAAAAAATATTGTTAAGCATTAGTGAAAATAAGATTGTAAAATATGAAGGTAAAGTAGATATCATTTGGTAGGGTGAAAATGTTCAGTTAGGTTCGAGCATGTATCGATGCGCGCCAAACAGAGCCCCGAAAACGCCTTTGAAAAAAAATATAGATAGCCCAAGAAAGTCATCGAAAATTGAGAGGGGAAAAAAGGGACAGGCGTGAAAGCAAGCTCAGATAAAATCCTCTCCTGCTTAGTTCTCTGGTACTACCCTCCTCACCTCTCCAATCTTCTCCCCTATCTCCCTATATCTCTCTCTATCTCTCTCTTTACCGTACTTCAGAGAGAGAAACAAACACTGGGCTCAGCAGATATGATACCGGGTCAGAGATTGTGTTTGAGTTTTCCTTGAGTATTATGAGTAGAGGCTTTGCTGTCTTCTTCCCAAAAGAAGGAGGAGGAGGAGAAGATGTTGTTTTCCCTTACCCATTTGCAAGAAAGTCGAGATTTGCAGCCCCAAAATCAGATCTTTTCCCTTGATGGGCTCTTCTGTGACGAGGAGAGATTTGAGGATGATTTGGGAGGATGGTCTTGTTTCGAGAGCGAGGTTTATCCCAAGATTAATGTCAAAAAGCCCTTGTCTTTCTTCGAATCTGACCTTTTCTGGGAGGATGATGAACTATTGACTCTGTTATCCAAAGAAAAACAGACCCATTTTGGTTCTGGGAGTCTTGATTTGGATGGGTCTTTAATGGTGGCTAGAAAGGAGGCTCTGGACTGGATGTTTAAGGTCATTGGACACTATGGGTTCAATGCTTTGACTGCTGTTTTGGCTGTCAACTACTTTGATAGGCTTATATCTGGTGTATCCTTTCAGAAGGATAAGCCATGGATGAGCCAGCTTGCTGCTGTGGCTTGTCTTTCCATAGCTGCAAAAGTAGAGGAGATTGAAGTCCCTCTTCTGTTAGACTTCCAAGTATGTTGAGTTCTTCCCTTGTTTTTTAGGCAAGAAAAGATTTTGCCTTTGTAACAATGGTGTTTGCATAAAAGCCTCAATGCTAATATCTGTCGGATTTTTTTAAGGTGGCAGATTCTAAGTATATGTTCGAGGCGAAAACCATTCAGAGAATGGAGCTGCTTGTGCTCTCTACTCTTCAGTGGAGGATGAACCCGGTGACCCCAATCTCGTTCCTTGACCATATTATTAGGCGATTTGGATTGAAGGGCAACCTGCATTATGAATTCTTGAGGTCCTGTGAGCACATCATTCTCTCTGTCATTGCTGGTGCGAAACCTACCCGCTTGGACTTAAAGTTTGATGCTTTAATTTGCTTAAATAGTGTGGGATTGATGTTTTGACTTTGATGGACTTAATTTTTGATGCTTTAATTTGCTTAAGTAGTGTGGGATTGATGTTTTGAGTTTGGTTGCATTGGCTTGTTTATTGGTGCACACAAATGCAGATTCTAAATTTTGATGCTTTAATTTGCTTAAATAGTGTGGGATTGATGTTTTGATTTTGATTGCTTTGGCTTGTTTATTGGTGCACACAAATGCAGATTCTCGGCTACTGCATTATCTACCGTCTGTTATTGCTACTGCTACGATGTTAATTGCTATCAAAGAGATTGAATCTTGCAATGCTGCTGAATATGAGAATGAACTTGTGGCTTTACTCAATGTCAGCAAGGTATCTTTGCTTTTAAACTGATATGCATATATACAATCGTTCTTATTTCGTGGTTTAGATATTGATTCTTGATTATGAATTATAACAGGAAGAGGTAGATGAGTGTTATAATCTCATTCTAGAGGTAACTGGCCATCATGGCAAACAGCATTGTCGGAGCCTTAAGCGCAAATATGACTCTGTACCGGGCAGTCCAAATGGTGTTATCGATGCATATTTTAGCTGTGAAAGTTCTAACGATTCCTGGGCATTGGCACCATCTGTTGGTTCCTCACCGGAGCTGCTCTACAAGAGAAGCAGATCTCGAGACCAGCAAATGAGACTAGCCCCACTGAGCAGTGTCCGTGGTTGTGGGTAGCGGTTCTCATCGAGCTTCCATCCTTGGATTCATCTAATGTTTCGGTGATGGTACTACTTAAATCTCCTTTTTAGCTATGTGCTCTTAAACGGGATGCTGTTGTTGTATGACATTCCATATGTTTCACTAGACGTTTTGAATAGACCCATGGTGCTGGTTTTTATGGATGCTAAATATCGACTCGACTACCTCCCCTGATTGGGAAGGCGAGTTTTTTTTTTTTTTTTTTTTTTTTTTTTACCCCCCTTGAGTTGCATCCTAGCATTTGTTGCTTTGCAATATGAACATTGGCAATGAATATTCAAGACAACCTTGTTATCTGTATGCCATTATTGTCTCATAGATAAAAAGTACTATAGCCATGACTTATCACTAAGGTCTGATTTCTCAAGTGAACCATAGATAGAGGTTGGTGTCCTAAGTTTCCTTGTTTTCTTAACATAAAACAAATCTTTGACTTAAGAATCCTTGTTTTCTTAACATAAAACAAACCTTTGACTTAAGAAATCATCTCAACGTACGACAGGCTGGAAATGGACTTGTTAACTGATCACATTGTGGATAGATGTCTTGGAGCAGGAATAGGTTGTTGGCCAGCACAATTTTGTGTTGTTGCATAGGCCATTTGTTTCAAAGTTTTGACCTTGCTTTGAAATCCAAAACTCTTAATCTTACCCAAAGCTTCTGACTTTATGGGAAGGATTAATCTCTGCATTTGGCAAAACATGTTGTGTAGTGTTTGACTATTAAGGCTGCTTCATATCTGGTAGATGGATTTTGATATGATAGGGATCTTGCCTTTCATCTACCTCTGCAGACCACCCAAAATCCCAAATGAACTAGAATTTGAAAACTTTAGCACCCACTATAGAGCTGTGTAACATGCATGACTGCTAACTCAGAGATCAAATAACAAAAAAAGAGGGCATATTGACCATACTCTTGGCTTAGTAACCATAAGATTATAAGTTCAACTTCTCGTGTGAGCAGTTTATTGGCTTTCTTAGGTTGAACCAGTCAGCTATGAGTAACTTAGGCTAATTTATTTTTTTGTGGTCATTTATCAGTTAGGGTCACAAAACTAAATTTATCCAGTGCTTACTTTTGAGTAATGACTTTGAGTTTTTTTTGTCACTAAAAAAACAGGGATGGGGAGTGAAACTTGGCTGGGTTTTGTGTGTATTCTCTGAACTGTTGCATGAAGCGACAAGAGTATAAACCAACCTTTGAAACACAGGTTAAATTATATGATTTTGACAAGGTCATATGGGTATGGTGGACAGTCTTGAATTTTTGAGGATGTTTGGTTTCATCCCAGGGGGTGGGGGCCTTAGGGGGGGGGGGGGGGTNGGGGGGGTTGTTTGGCGTTTTCAACTTTAAAGTCGTTATGGGTTTGATATGCAAGTCAAGAAAAATGATTCCTATTTCCTAACCCCTCCCAGAGAAGAAGTAGTAGTGTGTTTTCAACGGAACAGCAAACCCATCTGGGCCCCACCCAATTATTCTGGTATAATGTGCTGTCGGGGCTTCTAAAATCTCCCACTTTGACCAATGACTCTCTTCCTTTTAATCATCATTTCCCCTTTTTTCCTATGTATAAAATTAGGATATTCATTCCCTACCCCCCCCCCCCCCCCCNCCCCAAACCAACAAATTCCAATCATATTCTATACACAAGATCCCTTTCGTCTACGCAGTGGTTGCTTCTATTAGGACTTACATAATAAAAAACATCGAACCTTCTTATATGAAAAAACTAATCTAGTTAATACTCTATCCTCTTAGTTGGACCGGACTGATTCGAACAGGAATTAACCTGAGTATGATACGAGTTTTAAGTGTCTCTTACAGTAGGATCTGTTCAAGACACCTCGTGGTCTGACAAAAAAGTTTTAAGTCTCTTACAGTTAGGATCTGTTCAAGACACCTTGTGGTCTGACAAAAAAATTAGTCAAAATTTAATGTGATTATGAAATGTCAATTGACTCTACATAAATTTACAAGGCATCAAACAAACATGCATTTATAGGTGCTGTGCAACATTAAATGAAGAAAAAAAAAATGTAAGACACAATTAATGGGAAAAATAAAAAATGTGAGACACACAATTCATTCGTAGGAATGATAGGCTATGGTGTAGTGTAACTGTGTAAGTGGTTCTTGTTTGACCCTTCAACATTGCTACTTGTGCATATATCTGTGTCCTACTCCTACCAAATTCTCTGTGTGAAAATTGAATTTGGAACACAGAATTCACCAGGGTGAAACATGTTGGATATTTATATAGTAATGGATATTAATGGTTCAGATGTCTACCATACAAGCTTAAATAATATTTGGAGTTATGGAGTTATAAGTATTATTTAGTTTGGTGGAGTTGATTTTGGATGATCGAGAAATACCTCGAGAGGTCAGTTTATTCGAAAGATCAGTTCGCGGAACATCGGTGTCTCGAGAGATAGGAATGTTCGAGAGATACATCGAGAGATCAGTTCGATCGACAGATGTCTCGATAGTCTTTTTGTAAACTTCCAACTCTCGAGAGATGCGAATCTGTGAAGCGTTCTATGACTCGAATGCTGATCTGATATATGTAAGGGTAAGTATTGTACACATGTTTTAGTATCTCTTGTTTTGCAACAAGTATATTGCATTGGGGATATTAAGACTAGAATGTGTTTCAACACGTTTATCATGCATGGGTACGTAACTTACGTAAACCGGATTATCCTATCCAAAATCGGTTGGAGTTCAAATATGTGGTTGAAGGTGGTTTACCAACAGCCATAAACTTCCAGTAAACTGCTCCCAACGGTTAGAATTTTCTCTATAAATTCTAGGGAGTTTCATCTGATGAAGAGAGCAAGTTTTTGCATTCTATCAAGTTATTTCACGGTTCAAATCTCTCATAAAGTTTCTTTTCAAGCAACAAAGAACTTTGTTTCATCTTCTTGTATCCCATAAGATTTAGTCTTGAAACCTCGTTGCTTTGTGAGAGGGAAGATTAAAAGCTTATAAGAAAGTGATATCACGCCTGAAGATCTCATTTCCTCGTTACTGTTATTCCTCATATTCTCCATCAATAAACCAACAATCTATAAGCTTTTAATTCCAGTTTCTGAGGAATGATGAACTCTGGGTTCCTTGACTTTGCTGTCAACATTCCGAAGTTGGAGCACTTTGAAGGCGTGGGCTTTCGCAGATGGCAAAAGAAGATGAAGTTCCTCCTTGCGGCTCTGAATGTGGCATATGTGCTGAGCACCCCGAAGCCAGTGGAGCAAGAGAATGAGACGCTTGAAGCCACCCGTCGCCGACTCAAATGGGAGAATGATGATCTCGCCTGCCGTGGCCATATTCTGAACGGTATGTCTGACACCCTCTTTGATATTTATCAATATGAGGAATCCTCTAAGGATCTTTGGGATGTGCTTGAGGCAAAATATATATCTGAGGATGCCTCTAGCAAGAAATTCCTGGTAAGTGAATTCAATGAATTTAGAATGGTGGACAATCGCTCAGTCATGAAACAATTCCATGAGATTGTCAGAATCCTTGGACAGATAAGGCACCATGGCATGAATATGGATGACTCCATTGTCATTGCCAGTATCATAGACAAGTTGCCACCTTCATGGAATAAGGTACATCGTGCCTTGATGCAAAGGAAGGAAGAACTTACCATGGAGCAACTGGGTTCCCACCTGTATGTGGAGGAAGGGATCAGACAGAAAGAGAGTAAGAAAAAAAAGCGGTGGGAGGTTAATCGGGGCTTCAGGTTCTACCATCAACTTTGTTGATGATGGCAAACCCTGTGGGAACCGCAAAGGGAAAGGGAAACCGGGAAAAACCTCAAAATCTTCTAAGTTTAAGAAGAATGGAAAAGGGAAAGGAAAGGCATGGGTTAAATGCTGGGGTGTAACGGTCCACACTTTAAAAAGGACTGTGAAATTTGGAAGGGAAAGATGCAAGGCATATCTTCAGGTGATCATGGCCAAGGAAGTGGCCAATGGAAACAAGGTAAAAACATTAATCTCGTTTCTGATAGCACTGAAAATTTCATTGCTATGATATCTGAAGTTTATGTCATGCAGACTGATGACTCGTGGTGGGTTGACACTGGGGCTACCAGGCATGTCTGTAAGGATATGAATCTTTACAAGAGTTATAAAAATCTGGAAGATGGTCCAAGTCTATACATGGGAAATGATTCCATGGTGAAGGTGAAAGGGATTGGACAAGTGGAGTTGCTTCTCACGTCTGGAAAGAAGCTGACTCTCACGGATGTGTTGCTTCTCACGTCTGGAAAGAAGCTGACTCTCACGGATGTGTATCTTCTCACGTCTGGAAAGAAGCTGACTCTCACGGATGTGTATCATGCCCCAGATGTTAGAAAAAATTTAATCACGGATGTGTATCATGCCCCAGATGTTAGAAAAAATTTAATTTCTGATGTGTATCATGCCCCAGATGTTAGAAAAAATTTAATTTCTAGCATTGTACTGAACAAGTGTGGTTTTAAACTTGTATTTGAAGCAGATCATTTCATTTTGTCCAAGGCCGGTACGTTTGTAGGCCAAGGATTTCTGTGTTGTAATATGTTCAAACTTAATATTAGTAAAGTTAATGGTTGTGTTTACACAGTGCGTTCATCATCTTTATGGCATTCACGTTTATGTCACGTAAATTATTTTCGTTTATTTGACATGGCTAAAGATGGATTCGTAAATTATTTTCGTTTATTTGACATGGCTAAAGATGGATTAATACCATCTTTTCGTTTATTTGACATGGCTAAAGATGGATTAATACCATCTTTTGAGTTGAACAAGGAACCATGCAGTGCATTAATACCATCTTTTGAGTTGAACAAGGAACCATGCAGTGCCTGCATGTTAAATAAAATAACTAGGAATTCCTTTCCTAGTATAATAAGGAATTCAACTTTGCTTGAATAAGTGCACAGTGACCTGTGTGATTTTCATAGCAACCCTTCATTGGGAAATAAAAAGTATATAGTCACTTTCATAGATGACTATTCGAGATATTGCTATGTGTACCTCCTACATTCCAAGGATGAGGCCTTGGAAAAGTTTAAAATATTTAAGTTGGAGGTTGAATTACAAACTGGTCAGTTGGTGAAAAGATTACGCACTGACAGAGGTGGTGAATATTATGATCCACCGTTCTTTCAATCCGTGGGTATCATTCACGAGACCACAACACCATATACTCCACAGCAAAATGGTGTGGCAGAAAGGAAGAATATAGTGCTCAAGGAAATGATAAACTGCATGTTATCAATTTCCGGATTGAGTAAAGGTTTCTGGGGAGAAGCCATGTTGACCGCATGTTATGTTTTCAACAGAATTCCTAACAAAAGAAGTAGGGTAACACCTTATGAACTTTGGTTCAACAAGAAACCCAACCTGAATTATTTGAGAGTCTGGGTTGCAGGGCTGTGGTAAGGTTGCCAGATCCTAAACGTAAAGGTCTAGGGGAAAAGGGCATCGATTCTATCTTTATAGGATATGCAGTACACAGCAAGGCATATCGGTTCTATGTGATAGAACCTAATGACTATGTCTCGGTACATACCGTTATAGAGTCACGGGATGCTATCTTTGATGAAAATAGATTCACTTCGATAGATAGAACCAGGGATTTGATTCCTAGTTCAAGTAAGCCCAAGGATGTTGATCAAGTTCATGATCATGCAGGGTCAAAGGAACTTGAACTTAGGAAAAGTAAAAGAACCAGAAAGACAAAAACATTTGGTTCGGACTTCCAAATGTATTTGGTCGAAGGTTCGAGAGGTACCTTGGAAACCACAAACCTCTACTACTTCAATATAGAAGGTGATCCCTCATCATTTGAGGAGGCTATGAATTCTCATGACGTTGCTTTCTGGAAAGAAGCAGTTAATGATGAAATGGATTCCATCATGGGAAATAATACTTGGATATTAACTGATCCTCCGAGTGGTTGTAAACCTATCGGGTGCAAGTGGATCTTCAAAAAGAAGATGAAAGTCGATGGGTCAATCGAGAAGTTCAAAGCCAGGCTTGTCGCACAGGGCTTTAAACAAAAAGAAGGAGTAGACTTCTTTGACACTTATGCACCTGTAGCGAGGATTGCTACCATTAGATTGTTAATTGCCATTTCGGCGATACACAACCTTGTAATTCATCAAATGGATGTTAAGACTGCATTCTTAAATGGTGAATTAGAGGAGGAAGTGTACATGAAGCAACCAGAAGGCTTCGTGGTTGCTGGACAAGAGCATAAAGTTTGCAAGTTAATTAAGTCACTTTATGGCTTAAAGCAAGCCCCTAAGCAATGGCATGATCGGTTTGATCAAGTGGTGCTAGCTAATGGGTATGGGATAAATCAATCTGATAAATGCATCTACGGCAAATTTGATAACCAAGGACAAGGGGTTATTATTTGCTTATACGTAGATGACATGATGATTTTTGGAACTAATCTGGAAAAGGTTAAAGAAACCAAAGAGTTTCTTAGTTCCAGTTTCTCCATGAAAGATTTGGGAGAAGCAGAAGTTATTCTTGGAATAAAAATTCCTAAAGTTTCTTTTCAAGCAACAAAGAACTTTGTTTCATCTTCTTGTATCCCATAAGATTTAGTCTTGAAACCTCGTTGCTTTGTGAGAGGGAAGATTAAAAGCTTATAGGAAAGTGATATCACGCCTGAAGATCTCATTTTCTCCATCAATAAACCAACAAAACATTTATAAATTACCTGTTCTTGCAGCGAACTGGTAGGATTTTTAATATTCAAAAAGATCGTATTGGGCAGCATCACTGTGCTCTTCCATGGACCTCTGACACCAAATTTCCTGCTTAAACAGTTCATTCCCATCAACATTTTTACACTCCCCCAGGCCTCAACGCGAAAATTGTAATTTAAAAAAAAAATATTATTGAAGAAGGAAATTGAATGTGTGCATCGGATAAAGTATGTCTTATGACTCTAGTAAGCAAAAGACTACAAGGGGAGTCCATAGTTGACTGACTCATACAAAGAAGGACTCCCGTTAAAAGTCAAACTTGTTTAATATGTCAACAACTTGACTAACTTGATTGGAGTTGCCTCTATAGAGTTTTGACTCCAAATTTCCTGCTTAAATAGTTCATGCCAATCAACATTTTTACACTCTCATCACCCCTAAATGGTAAAATTTTTTTTTTTTTGAGTGACCAAGGAAAATTCCCAGGCACTATACGAGGGTGTGTATTTGGTAAACTCGGTTTTGTGACCCTAGTCGGTAATGACCACAAGGGGATAAATTAGCCTAGTTGCTCATAGCTGATCACTCAAACCAAGAAAGCCAATTCCAATAGCGCGCTCCTGCTAAGAGTCAAACTTATAATTTTGTGGTTACCAAATCAACAATCTGACCAACTTAGCTGGAATTGCCCCAATCATGGATACCATTGTGGTAAATCTTGGTGATTTGAGGTTTTGACAGCAAAATTCTTAAACCTCAAACTTCTTGTCACATCTGAACCTTCTTCCCTCCTGAGTTCTGAGGATGCCTTTATACACACAGAGAGTGATTGGGTGAAACTTCTGTATAATCAAGAATTTGTCACCATTTCCAACCACATTAACATGCCATGAAACACAGATTAGGAAGAAAGGTCAGACATACAACACAGCATATGCATGTGAGCAAACAGGAGAGGTTGGAAAATGCAGGGATGGAAGCCAGCTGGATGGGGGGAGAAAATGAAATTTGTTTTGTATACCATTATGAGAAATGGCTCCATTCCCAGTACTTATTTGGTTTGTATTGAATTGGAGATCAGAGAACATGGAATGCATGGGTGGCAGTTTAATGGTGTGAAAATTTGGGGGAAACTTAACAGAACAGATATGGGGTTTCATAGTACAGTCCAAGTAAAGAACAAAGCAATGAATTGGAGGCCAGTGAGATACTATAGAGTGGTTAATGAGCCAAAAAGGGTCAGAAGAAATAGAGTACAGTGTAATTAAGGAGCTGCTGCCATGGTGCTTGCACTCATTAAGGCAAAGGTCTCATCATATTACTGTCATAGGCCCTTATCACATACAAATGCAATTAAGATGCCTCTAGGGAAAAGTTACAGTACATAACGGTGCCTCTCGTGTAAACTCAAAGTTAAAAAGTGTGGGGACAGCGTTGATTTTGTACTTGGTACAATGTGGAGATTAGAGACCTTCATTGATCAGAGGTGATAAATGCCCCTTGTGCGCCGAGTGTATAGGCAATGGGTGAGAATCTGGGAGTGACTCGCGATTTACCACATCTATCAGCAAAAAGAATTGGGAGAATTTTTTCTTCAAATTAGAGAAAAAAAAACATATTTTACCTTGTTTGGTTGATTGGAGAATTTGTTTCAACCCGCATGGACAACTCTATTGGTCACATGGGTGAAGTTTGGTAGAAGAGACCAAGGATCGAGTCTCACCAACGACAATGAAGAACAAACACTAATGAACGCGAACACACTCCAAAATCCCTCCATTCGTTTATGTTCGGTTCGTTAACAGTCCTAACTGGATGGATACCTATGGGCAAACCCAAAAAATAATATTCCAAACAGGTTGTAAGTGCAACATAATAACCGTAAAAATGCATTTTTTTTTCATTCTTAATGTGCACTTTTAACATTTAGATTATACACTTATACTTTCAAGTTCGACTATTCTATCCGCATGAGGGGGGTTCTTGTACGCAGTGAGCAAATGTATAGCCTCTGTGTTAAGTTGAATTATCATGATTTACATCATCCTAGATGTTTTGTCGCGCCAGAGCGTGGCGAGCCTTAGGGTTTGGAGATTCAACCTTTTGGGAGAAGTCTAAAACTAGCTACTTTTACACCACCAAAATATTATTAAACTGTAAATACATAACTACACCATTAAGACTTAGAGATTCTATTCAAATAAATATGAAAGAAGATCATGAGAGGAAATGGAGACATGACCATGTTCACACAATCATCCCACTACTATCAAACTTAACTATTTATATTCGTTTCTTATAAATTAATACCATCAAGCATCAAAGATAATGACAAGCAATTGATATTGTCTAAAAGTATTTGTGATTTTTTCATTTTGATTTTTTAAAGTAAAAATTAAAAATCTATCATTTTCAAAAAAATAAAAAATAAAAATAAAAATCTATCATTTACTTGTACACATCATTTCCACCATCCCATTCCATTATGCAGATTCCTTTGGGTTTCCAATAGGACACCTTCGGAGTGTGTTGGAACTTGCCAGTCTCTTGTAAGATTGGTTTGTCCTTCAACAACTTGTTCAAAGGTTCCCAAGTCCTCTTGCACTTTTTTTGATTGCTTTTGATTCTTTTTTTTTTTTAATTTAATTTTTATACAATGGTACATCTCATTCTTGAATTATAAAAGATAATAGTAGCTTTTGTTCGTTATATTGTCACCCATTTTCCTCTCTCAATTGTCTATAAAGTAGGTTTTTTGCCCTCAATTATTGTTTGCAAAGAGACTTTAAAAAAAAAATCTCAACAATAATAAAACTTAGGGATTAATAAAATCATTCATAAATAATTAATCATCCTCTTTGGTCAAATGGTGTTACAATGATGTTTACAAAGCCCCAGTTCATTTTATTTTCTGTAGATGTACAAAATGGATGATGTCTATACTTGTTTATCTTTCCATTCTTCTATTTTTGGCTGTAGACTGTAGTTCATAAATAAGGAATTCAATATTCCACCAACCAATCAATTGATCATATGTAAAAATTGAAAACTTTAAAATGTTGTTAACATTAGCGTGGATCATACCTGATACTATCATATATATCTTATATATATAATACATGATATTATTAAAAACTATTGTTAATAATATTTAATATCGTCATGTATGCCATATATGATGACACTAAGTACTTAATTATACTTATCAACATTATAGAAGTTCCCCGATATGATATGAGTACTTATACCTATTGACAGCATAAAAGTTTCTCAATATATATATATATATCTTGCCATCATCAATGATGCAAGAGGGCTGAGGGCATGGCAGGTTGTGGCATTGAGCCATTGCTCTCAGGGATGTGAAATTGCCAAATAATAAGAGAATAAATGTCTTCACACAACAATGACAACATTAATGGTGTCTGACTGGTTTTTGCTGGAGAGGTTCATGCCATATTGGTAATAATCACACAAAATAGACGTCACCCAGGCCACAAAGATTGTCAGGCACATACACCCTTTAATACTCTAAAAAATAACACCAAATGAAACTATTGACTTGATAACTATAAAATTTCAAGTTAAATTGTACTCTCAGGGTGTGTGACCTATTGATTTTCATGATTTAAGCTAGCTATGAAAAGTCTAAAGCCTTAAAGTGGAAAGTAATGACAACAACCATCATCATCTCTATATATCTGCTTCTTCCTTCTCCTCATCTCGTCCTCTACCACCGCTTGCGATCATTGCGTCCACCAATCCAAACTCTATGTAGGCTTTAGAGATTAAGCTTTCGGCTTTAGACTGATTTACCTCCTTATGGTCCTTTGTCGGTTAAGATCTAGGTTTACTCAACACACCATCAGATTGCAATTTGCAAATTAAATTTATCTCGTCACAAATTTTTTTTTTCTCATCCAACATTTACAACTTGTTACAAAGGTTTATATCTAGATTAATGTTTCCTAAAAGTCACAAAACCAAATCACGAAAATTACATCTTATTTCAAGTATTCAAGTAAAAAACTCTAAATATTCATTAGTCACATTAGGCTTAGAGCATTCTATGAAAACACAACTAAATAAGCATGAAAGATCAAAACTTATAATACCATTTACATCGTCATGTCAATATATCATATTTCTATGTCTTTGAATTTGAAAGAGCCTCCTTGGCGGAGTCGAGGGTGGATACGACGGAGGTGGCGGCGTTGGTGAGGAGAGCGCCGCTGGTTTTCTTGTTCACCGGCTGATGTGTAACCTCCACCAGCCGCTGTTCTTGCGCGTGCCCTGCACATGACTCGTAATCTACCGTCTCCACCTTCCTCTCCATTTGACCTTGTGCGCTCATTCCCTGACAACAACATTAAATAAAATATTATTCATATTCATTAAAATGAACAAATAAATGAATGAATATTATTATATGTATCTGTTAATCTCTCCTGATTTAGTTTACCTTGTTGGCTGCAGATGCAGATGTGTTCATGTTGGTAGGGTAGTTTTTGGTGAAAGGTCATGACATTTTTTTTTTTTTGAAAAGTTGATGACATTTTATAGAGGTGTTTGGTGTTGTTGTTATTACATGTGGTTTTTCCGATGTTTTTGGGAATTGGAAGAACTGGAACTGGTCATTTGCTAAAAATGCGATCTTCGATCTCCAACGTGTCTGGCTTACCTATAAATTGTTTCTACCAACTTTTGCCAACTATTATTTCTCTTAAGACAATTTTTCATTCTCGTATAAAATGTTTCTAGCAATTTTTGCCCCATAATTTGGGGGTAAAAAAAATCAATATGCTTAACATTATCATATGGCACACAGAAGGCCCACAAGCTACTGGAAAATGGAAATCCAAACAAAAACAAAACAAAATAGGAGTTCTATTATACGTCCTCCCAAATTCTACTCCCTTACTTTTACTTCCGGAGGTGATAAACAGATATTGGTTATTTTATCACCTGGGTCCACAGAAAAGTGTCTACATCAAAAGTATGTGAAAGGTAGTACAAATTAGGATTATAGAGTGGGAGTACACAAAGTATTTTCCACAAAATAATACAAGATGGCACGCATGCCTAGAATGAACGGCACGCAGGCCAACCAACAGCAAGATAGTCACGACGGTCCCAAACCAACGTACCGCAGCACCAAATCAGCAACCTGAACCCTAACAGGATTAGCTACTATTGGCCAGCAGCAAGCCAGGTCATACCAATGAATTTGATGAATCTTACCCGGTCACCGTTCAGCTGGGCTACGGTATAACTTTTTATCGCAAGCACCCACGTTGAGGCATGATCTGTTTCAAGAACGCACTCAAGGGCCAAACCAAAGGACACCAGACCATATACACCTCAAATAGCCAAGTTAAAACAAATGAAGGCATGCAAGAACATCATCAACACACCCACAAAAAGAAAGAAAAAGACCAAATTGCGAATAAGCAAGGAAAAAGAAAAGGAAAGAAGCAAGAACCAAGCATGAGAAAAAGAAATAGAAAAGGAGCAATGAAGACACGGAAGGTCAACCCCGCCACATACAACCAACCCCACTTGTAACACAGAAGGGGCTACTATTCGCCAATTGCAAACTTGACTAGGTTAACAGATTTGACAAATCCTTCCCGGTCACCATTCAGCCCGAACTAGGGTGTCTCTTGTACCACTGACACCTAGGGTTTAGGGTGGTTTTTTGTTTTTGTTTTGTTTTGTTTTGTTTTTTTTTTTTTTTGTTTTTTTTTGTTTAGGGTGGTTTTAGAATTTAGGGTTTTTATTTTATTTTAAATTTTTTACAACGAACTTAACTGAACATGTATTAACAAGAATCGAACCCGTAATCTTAAAAAACAAGAATCATTAGAAATTGCACAATATGTTGTGCACAACATGTAGTCGGCCTGCTGGGCCGCAGTATGCTATAGATTGCACTTTTCAACAAAGTGTAGATCGTTGTCAATCATTATTGTGTGGACCATAACAGCTGTGTGGACCATACTATCAAATAATGCACATTCAATATAAAAATAATGTACATTCAGTATAAAAATAATGTACATTATATTCAGGGGATGTACATTATTTGTGTATTGAATGTACATTATTTTTATAGTATAAAAATAATGTACATTCAGTACAAAAATAATGTACATTTAGTACATTAAAAATGTACATTTTATCATGGTCCACACAGCTGTGTGGACCATGGTCCATACAATAATTTGCCGATCGTTGTTACTTCGCACCTTGTCTCTCTCCTCTCTAGCTTTGTCATGAATGTGTACATAGCATTCCCCTTTACCTCCTCCTTCCATGATTTTTTAACAACCTCCATAAATTGCTCATGCTCACACCACACATTCAAAAATGTAATGGATTTTTTCCCCAACTTCACATATGGTTCCATTTTGACCAATAGTGGTGAATGATCAGATGTGCCCTTGGACAGATGCTGAGTATATGTTTGCAGAGCAGCCTCCCATTGTTCATTTACCAAACATCTGTCCAATCTCTTCCAAATTGCCTGCTCCCCACTTCTTCCATTCCACCAAGTGTAAGCACTTCCATAGAATGTCACCTCTTTCAATTTTGCCTCATCAATACACTGCTGGAATTCTTTGCTCTTTCTCATGTCATAAACAAGCCCTCCTTTCTTCTCATTTGGGTTTAAAATACAATTGAAGTCCCCCATTACAGCCCATCTCTCCCTCCCTACTTCTCCCTCAGCTAGCTTTTTTATGTCCTCTCATAGTTCCTCTCTTATTGCAGTTGGCATAGACAAATGAAATCCAGATCAGCATCCACTCCTAACACTTTTGTTTTTACTGTTATGATTTGCTCTTTGATCTCAGCCACCTGAACTTCAACATCCCTATTCCAGAGAATCCAAATTTTGCTATTAGCACAACATCTACTGCAATCCCACCCCAAAGAAAATGCCAGTTGCCCAATCCTTGATTCATCTCTAAAAGGCTCCAATAGCACAATGATAGTAGGCTTATATATTCTCACCAAGTTTCTTAATCTATGAAGGGAGCCTTGGGAGACCACTCCCCTCACATTCCAGCAGATAACATTTATTTCTTCTTTTTCCTGGAAGAGCCCTTGCCCTTCCTAACAGACTTTGGGGCCTTAGCCTTATTTTGGTTCTTTCCTTGTGCCCTAGGAGTCAAGTTCAACTCCTGGCATCTCCTCTCCTCTTCTGCAGCAACCTCCCTTTCCTTATCCTCCCTTTCCTCCTCCATCTGCTCACTCAGTTCAGTCTCTGAGGCTACATAATCCTCATCATTTTCATCATCTCTATCCCTCATTGATCCAGGATCTTCCTCTTCCTCACCATATTCCCTTTCCTCTTTAATTTTCCTCAATGTTTGAAATGGATTGATGCAATCCCCAGCCTCTTTCTCCCCCTCAATCTCTCTTTCTTTTTCTGACCAACCCCTCCCCTCCCATTTCTTCCACCACCCCTGCCATTTCTTCCACCACCCCTCACTGAATCATAACCCACTCTTTCCTATGTGTTTTCTTTTTTCATATACCTTCCCAAACCTCCCTCATTTGTTTTCTCACCCCCCTCTCTTATTTTGATACCCTCTTGTTTCCCTCTTTCCTCAGCCTGCCTGCTTGTTTCAGGAGGTTTGTCTTTGCCACTCCTTTGCCTTTGTTAGGCATTTTGTCACAAGTCCCTGCTTATTGTCCTATCTCTGGGGCTTGTCACCCCATCCCTTGGCTTGG
Source organism: Ipomoea triloba (assembly GCF_003576645.1). Classification (NCBI taxonomy): domain Eukaryota; kingdom Viridiplantae; phylum Streptophyta; class Magnoliopsida; order Solanales; family Convolvulaceae; genus Ipomoea; species Ipomoea triloba. The sequence goes on along the minus strand of NC_044927.1, from coordinate 3,245,209 downwards.
GGTATGAACCCCCAACTTTGTTTGCCATCCCTGCTGCATTACCTGCATTCCAGCTGAGATTTCTCCCATTTGTAACTGCACCATTACTAGATAACATTCCACTTCTGCAGTGGTCAACAGTGTGACCCTGCTTATAACAATTGGAGCAATAATAAGGTACCCTCTCAAAGTCAACTCTTTGCACATACCTTATATCCTCTTTTCCTGGTTCTCTTGAGAAGCCAATGAACAATTCTCTAATCAAAGGCTTCAATAGATCAATCTCAACCCTTACCCTAGCATAGCTAGGCCTAGAAAAGTTCAAAGTTGCCTGATCTGCAGCTAAGAACCTCCCTATGGGTTTGCAGATTTGTTTCAATGCTGCTAGGTTAAACAAATTAGCACTAAGCATGGGCAATTGGACCCACACTGCAGCTAGGCTGGACTCTTTCTCAGTTGAGAATCCAAGAGTCCACCTGAAAATTCTCATGGGATATTTCCCTTCAAACAAAACTTGGTCCTTCATCAAAATTTCCAAGTAATCTTCCTCATTTGAAAATGCTAAACTAATATGCCTAGGGTCAATCCACCCAATGGTGATAGACCCTTTTAGAAGAAAATTTTCAGCAAAATACCTCCTGATGTAATCCAAGTTTGGTCTTCCCCAAGAGAATTTCCCTATCAATAGGTGATCCTCTATCGCATTCAGCTGTTTGATCTCAGCCTCCTCAAATCGGATTGCTGGGAGACCTCTGGGCAATGTTGTTTGCCCTTGCTTTTTCCATCCCCCTCCAGCCTGTCCTTGCATATTTCCCATGTTGGTATTCAAATTCCCTCCAATCTCAGCACCATTTCTCTTGTAGGCATTTTCACAAACACCTACTGGATCATATTTAGTTCCTTGATTTTCTTTTGCAGCAACTTTCTCTACTTTTTTTCTCTTCAAATTTCACATTCCTCCCTAATGTTTGGGTGTTCATCTGATTGTCTTTCTTAGATTCTTGTTCTCTATCTTCTTTCACAGGTTGATGAGCCACTGGTGCCACACCAGCCACTGGAATCGCACCAGTCACTGGAGCCACTGGAATCGCCCCAGCCTTTGGAACCGCATCAGCCTCAATTGAATTGTTATCCAATCGATTTTCCTCTTCCGGAGCGACATAGTAATCCCTTTCTGCCGGCTTTTTCATTACTCCAACCGGTGGATCATCTTCCTTCCTCTTCAATTCCCAGGCTCAGACCCCAGGGCATTTCCTTTCTCCTTTGCTTGCATTTCTTGCTTCTTTTCATCAAATTTATTTTTCAATCCATTTTCAAAATCTACTTCCAATTTGCTTTTATCTATCATCGCTCCTGCCGTTACTTGAATTGCTTTCGAAAGTTCTTCAAGCATGTGTTTCGACAATGGCGCTTCTATTTCCCCTTCTCAGTTTTTTGATCGTTCCAACAGGTCATCAAAAATACCAGAGTTAACTAGCATTTCTAATTTTCCTATCTGAACTTTGATCATTCCTACTTCAGTTGATGATTTCGTAGGCCGCTCCTGCGATGAACTTCCCACTCGTTCCTTTGTATTTCATCATCAAAAAGTATATACAATGGCCCGAAAGTGACCATCCATAAGTGACCGAAGTCATACACATATCACCTCTTTACTTTCTACCCAAGAGCCCATGGGCTATTCATCACAAGGCCAATTCATCTTATAGGTATTTATAATCAAACCATGGCCACTTCATATCCACACAAGCACACATATATCAATCAAGCTCTAAGTCCCCAAATGCTCTTAACACCATATTCAAAGAGGGAACAATGCCCTTAATTGCAAACCCACCCTTAGAGCCACAACCAGCTCTTCTAGTACGGAGCTCCGCATTTTTATCGAGTTGAGCCTTCACAGTCATGACTCTAAGTGACGGGACCACCTCCTACCACCCTTTGGACCCTAGTCAATCCCTTCCGATTAGGGTTTAGGGTTTAGGTTTTGGGTTTGGGGTTTAGGGTTTAGGGGTTAGGATTTTCGGTTTTAGGGTTTAGGATTTTAGGTTTAGGTTAGTTAGGGTTTAGGGTTTATGATTTAGGTTTTGGGTTTTGGGATTAGGGTTTAGGGTTTTGGTTTTGGGTTTGCGGTTTAGGGTTTAGGGTTTATGTTTAAGGTTTAGGGTTTATGTTTAGGGGTTAGGGTTTGGGTTTAGGTTTAGGGGTTAGGGTTTAGGGTTTAGGGTTTAGGGTTTAGGGTTTAGATTTAGGGTTTAGGGTTTGGGGTTTGGGGTTTAGGGTTTAGGGTTTAGGGTTTAGGGTTTGGGGTTTGGGGTTTAGGTTTAGGGGTTTAGGGTTTAGGGTTTAGGGTTTAGGGTTTGGGGTTTGGGGTTTAGGTTTAGGGTTAGGGTTTAGGGTTTAGTGTTTAGGGGTTAGGGTTTAGTGTTTAGGGTTTAGGGTTTAGGTTTAGGGTTTAGGGTTTAGGGTTTGGGGTTTGGGTTTAGGGTTTTGGGTTTAGGTTTAAGGTTTACGTTTAGGGGTTAGGGTTTAGGGTTTAGGGTTTTGGCTTTAGGGTTTTTAGGTTTAGGGTTTATGGTTTAGGGGTTAGGGGTTAGGGGTTAGGGGTTAGGGTTTAGGGTTTAGGTTTAGGGTTTAGCTCTAGGGTTTAGCTTTAGGGTTTAGGGTTTTTAGGGTTTAGGGTTTAGCTCTAGGGTTTAGCTTTAGGGTTTAGCTTTAGGGTTTAGGGTTTAGGGTTAGGGTTTAGGGTTTAGGTTTAGTGGTTAGGGTTTTGGTTTAGGGTTTAGGGTTTAGTGTATGGCTTTAGGTGTTGTGGTTTAGGGTTTAGGGTTTAGGGTTTTAGTTTAGGGGTTAGGGTTTAGGATTTAGGATTTAAGGGTTAGGGTTTAGGGGTTAGGCTTTTTAAGTTTAGGGGTTAGGGTGTCAGGTTGAGGTTTAGGGGTTAGGGTTTTTAGGTTTTGGGTTTAAGTTTAGGGGTTAGGGTAGGAGTTTGAGTTTAGGGTTTAAGGTTTAGAGTTTGAGTTTAGGGTTTAGGAGTTTTAGGTTTAGTGGTTAGTGTTAAGGGTTTATTGTGATCATATGCTATTTGCGAAACATATTAAAAAGCATTCAGATGATCTATCCCTTGTTACATACATCCAAACATCCATCACACACACATCACAATGATGTACTATGGGACCGATGTCCCTAGGCACTCCCTTAGAGTACCTGTTAGCCTCCACTGTACAAATCCTGTATAATCACCCTAAGCAATGATCGTCACCCTACCACCCTTAGATAACACCCTACCACCCTTAGATAGCAAGCCAACCCTCACTGCAAAGATCTCTGCATTTTTCTACTGGGGGTTCTAACAGCTCACCCCTAAGCAATAGCACCCAACTACCCCCTCAAGCCTCAGACAAACTCCCTTTGTACATATTTCTGCATTTTAACCAGAGGGAGCCTAGTGATCTGCAACCTAAACAATGACCAGAGGGAGCCTAGTGATCTGCAACCTAAACAATGACCAGAGGGAGACTCTCCCATTTCATTGTGTACGCATACAAGGCCCACACGAAGCACCTAGCACACATGCATTCTAAATCACACACAACACTGTGGGCAAATCACCCCTGCCCTCCTGCATATATTCAGCAGCATTACCCATACCATAAGCCACCCCTTAAATCAAACACAATTAAACAAATGATACTACAATTTTCCAACCTCACATAATGTCAATCCACCCATTTCCAGCCCAGCTTCTTCAGCCGCTCCATTCTAGCCCAGCTTCAATCAACAATTTCCAGCCCAACCTGCAAAATAAACAAACCATTATCAAGCCCAATCATTATTGTGTGGATCATATGGTCTCAAATTGAAAACAGAAATGCAACAAGCGTCTCACTAACCAAAAGGAAAAAAAGATACCAGGGTTGTTGTTTGCCGTGATTTGGCCACACAGAATGCCCACCTGTAGGAAAGGTACAAATATTCTGCTTCAAATACTCCGTGCATTGAGAAGGCGTCAAATATTCTTAAGTGCATTTGAAATTAGGGATTTAATATACAGCAAATCAGTTTCAAGCTTAAATGAGATGGAAAATCACCTTTATCTCTGGAAATGCTTGTCACATGATATAACTTATCTTCCGGTTTAAGGCTGCAGTGAACTTCTTTGATGCCCACAGCCTTTGCAACTCTCCATGCACTTGCTTCATGGTCACCAGTTAACATCATTACATGAAGTTTTCCTTGTTCACGTAATGTATGTATTACATCAGAAACTCCGGTCGAGGCTTATCTTCAAAGTGAAAAAGAGTCACCTATATAGAAATTTGGAATTTAGCTTCAGAAATCTCTGTGCAAGCCAAAGGTCAATAGTAAGCATGCAAAAAATTTATATCAATAAAATAATCAGGAAAGAACTTAGACATATAAGGGGTTCACTGCAGATTCATTAAACTTACCAATTGGCTTCCAAGTACAAAAACTAGTTGTCCAATTCATGGTTTGACCTCTTTATATGAATAAAATAATCAGAAGAGAAATGACATGGTTAAGACATTTTAACCAAACTTAACGATAATGATGGGGCATGGTTGACCAATTTACTTCCATGTACAAAAACTAGTTACAATAGCAATAAATAGCATTCTTATCTATAAAGGAAAAGTCATCACCTTGTCATTGTTAACAGAAAGTGCAGCACGAACAAAATCTCCTCCATATATAGAAGTCCTTACATCCTCCTTAATCTTTGTTGATTCATCTTCAGACTGATAAAGTGAAGCAATATATTCAACAGAACCAAGTGAGACTTTAAATGGTTTGCTGCCTCCAGTTCCTGCCTATAACAAAAAAAAGAAAAGAGTTAATTCAAATGCCTTCCAGTGGAAAAAAATGGATCTTGCAGAACTAATACCAACACAATTAACTGTACCATGTATTCAAAGCACATCCAACAGTATCTAAAATTAGTATTCGTTGCAATTTCGATGAGAAAAGAAAGAGCACAATTAACTGTACCATGCCTTTCCATGTCTTCTTGACCTAAATTGCAATTTGAATAAGAAAGATCAATACATTGATTGCCAACAATGGATGCTATCTCTATTCCTCCTTCCAAAGTAAAGAATAAATAAAAAGCAATTTCTTTACAAGATTAGAAGTTCCTAAGGTAAAGCATGTAATTAATTACATACAATAGCGTAGAAACAGGAACTGCATCCCATTTTATTTGTCTAGTTCATAAAACAAGAGTTGACTCTGACTTGTTTTGTACTCAAATAATTAAATATCTGAAATATGTAAATAAAATATACATATTTAGAAACTATAATAAAAATTCCATCAAACATGAAATGACAAATTTAAAAATTGTAAGATAATATCAAATGAAGAAGGGGGTTAAAATAAATTGGTTGATCCGAAATTGTAAACAGGACAAAGCGAGTAGAATGCTTGATGTGGAAAATACATCACACTTGGAGAGAAAGAAGCAAGTAGGGAATTTTTAAAGGAAGCAACAAGACAACAAATCCTATGGGACATTAAATTCCTTATTCTTTCTTTTACAGAAAAACAGAAATCTCAAATGAATGTTGTACACAAGGTAAGCATACCTTCACTATCAGCATACCATCCAGGTACCTTGCACCCCCAGGAATGCTATCCCCAACATTCTTCTCTAAAGGTCTAACCTCTCCAGTCAAATGCTCAACTGTGATTGTTGAGCTACCTTTTAAAACTTCACAATCCACAGGCACAGACTGATGAAAGCAACAGTAAAACCTAGGATTATAATCATTTTAAACTCACTAAACACCACACAGTGAATCATCATAAGTAGAATAATCTAGTAACTATGTACACCATAGGAACACACACTCAAATACAATTCAATAAAAGCTAAGTGTAATGCACAGACCTCACCAGCTTTGACCAATATAAATGAACCAATTTTCAAGTCACTAACAGGGACCTCGTGATATGTCAAGTTGGAGAAACTAGGTAGGCTTCCATTATTTACATCAAGCAAAACAGCAAATTCTGGATAACTTTCTTTCAATTCGTTTACGTCAACTTTGGAGCGACTTTTGAAGTACTCCTCAGCTGTGTGGTTAAAAATTTATTAGACAACAAATTCAAACATCTCTAGTGGAGAGCCACAGCCAAGTAAGCAAGTAAGAGTATGCATACCTATATGAGACAAATTAAACATTGCCAAAAGCAAGCCACCTTCCAATGGATTTCCCATGAAAACTGAAGCAAAGGCTGCAAGAGCCATTAGCACATGGATATTAATCTTTCCACCAGCAATATCGGTTCAGAAAATAACCTAACTTACATGGCAGCTGAAATCTGACATGGAGCATGGCATACAAATTCAGAAAATAACCTAACTTACACAATAATCAATAGCAAATGAATTGCACAAGAAAATCCAATAATGAGTTCCCATGGAAGCATAACATTCAAGCTTTTCACTAATGTAATTCGCCACATTTGTGACAGGACATAGTTAATAATGATCGGAATAGAATCAATTGCATCCGAATTTCTACATTTGAAACTACTTATGGAAAACATAATCACTCGTTTTATATGCATGAACTCGAACTCTTTGAATGCTGGTGCCAGCCTTTATAGACCCCTCCCTTGGAATTCAAATGAGCTCCCTTTGTCGTGTGACTTTTATCGTCAAGATGAGCGACATCAGCTAGCCTCTGAAGCCAACTTGTTTTCAATTTCTTCTTCGTGACACCAATAACATAATTTCTTCAAAGCACTCCCCGCCCAATTTCTCATAATTCAATCACCATTCAAGAATAGAGAACTATGCATTTAAGAGAGAATATGCTAAACATAATAAGAAATTTTACACTATTCATAAAATTTTGTAGTATAAAAAATAACAAAAGAAAGTTGCAGAGTCTATCATTCATGAATTGAAACAAGGAGAAGATAATCAGTAAGTCACGAGGGGTGATCCACTGCAATGGACATCGGAAGCATCAGCAATCTTTTGCCTGGGAGACAAGGTGATGCTGGCAGCAACATCAACATCAGAATTGATGATAATTTTTCGCTTCTGATTCTCAACTTTCTGCTTGTTGTCTTGTTCTTCTTCAGGTATGTTGTCATCTGCTGGCTCCACTTGCTGTTGCTGAGAGATCATGGCTTGAGCTTCTACAACAATTGATCCATCGGCGTCTGTAGCATATAATATTCTTTTAATTGCTTCAACGACCTGCAGCACAAGACACCAATGGAAAATTCATATTCAATCCTTGTAAATTTCTATGCTTTCTATAAAAAGATAGTGCGAATTAAGGGAGGATTACTGGTAGATTTTCAATCTCAGGGCACTGGCAAACAATTTCAATATCCCTCAACTTTGCAAAGTAGAAGTCTCTCTCCTTCTCAAGACTATCTATAGATAATTTCAACTCTGTGATCTGCATATTATAAAAAATACTTCAATATTCTTATGGAATATTATTTCTTGTATAAAAGATTATCACAAACTTGTTGAAGTCTACCTGTTGTTCATGTGCAGCCTTTTCTGTTTCAGAGTAGACAGGGCGGCCTCCGCTTGAAGAAGGTCTAGAGGTCTTTCCAGAAGGATTTGTGGCACTGCTTGTATTGGTTACATCATTCCTGCGACCATTATGAGGGACATGCTTGGTGGAAGCTGCTGCAGTCTTGCCAGAAGGTTGGGGTGCAGCAAATTTCTTGTTCGCTTCTCTTCCACCCTTGCAGGCCTCTCTTCTCTCCAGAGCATTGTAACTGCACATTGAAGTATGGGAAACAAACAACAGAAATCTTGATGAATAAGTGCATTGATGCAACCAAACTTCTGAAGGCAAATCACAATTGTGTACACTTAAGCATTGCACCAGTTGTGAACAATTAGCAAAACTAGCAATGGCACACAAAATGGTTGTAAAAAAACATAAAGAGGGATTGAAGAATAAGCTATTTTGTTCAAACTAGCTCACTAGCATCAACAAGCTTCCTTTGCAAGTCTACAACATACAGGCTACTATCTTTAACTAAGACTAATCAAGCCACATGAGTACACCAATCTGAGAATAATGAAAAAAAAAAAAAAATTGTTGTATATGGTATATGTTAACCCATATCCATGTCAGGATTTTCCAAAATCAAACCAAATGATTGAAGCAGATAGAGACAACGAAATCCAATTCACGTAGGATATGATATACACGCAAGCAGTCTAATTGCTTCCTAGACTAATCATTGAATCAAATCACAAAATAAAAATCAAGTGTGAGAAATTACCCGTGTGTAGCGCCTCCACTGACAGAGTCACAATAGCGCTTCATCCACTGCATGAACTCCAGGTTATCTAGAGGCCTTCCTTTCACCAGTTTGGTCACTTCAATGTGCTGATAACATAATGTCAAATCAAATATCCAATTAATGCTAGAAACTGTGTATGAAAGAAATTTCAAAAAAGAGGAAAAAGAGCAATTCAATTTCCTATCCTAATTCAACTACCTGTCATTTCCATTTCCTACCAGGATATAATTCAAGAAACATAATATCAAATCAAATATCCAATAAATGCTAGAAACTGTGTATGAAAGAAATTTCAAAAAGATGAGGAAAAAGAGCAATTCAATTTCCTATCCTAATTCAACTACCTGTCATTTCCATTTTCCTACCAGTATATAATTCAAGGCTAGACAGTAATACACACACACACACACACTGGTAAAAGTTATTGATAAAGAAGGATCAGAGAAACCTTGGTGATTTTGAGTTTGTTGAAGACATCTTGAAGGACCTTGTAGTTCTGGATCATCTCGTACTCGTTCTTGGCATCGAAATTGACCTTGTGCATCGGCACCATCCCTGGATGAGCGGCATCCATAAGTTGGCAGTGAACTGCACCGGTACATGCCTGCAAAGAGGTAGAAACTGGAGAGATTATAATCGGAAATTTAGAGAAACCTGGAATCTGAATTCGCCGATTAGGAAGATCTAGGGTTATACCTCTTCGACTTTGGAGAGATTGAGATGGAGAGTGGAATTGATCCAGGAGAGGATCTCAGATCTTCCGATGAAGTAAGCAGAGTCCATCATTCCGATGTTCGACGCCATTTCTTTGCTGTGAAATCTCTCTCTACGCCCGTCGAATGAGATGTGGCTTTGTGCCTCTGTGTTGTCTTAGCCGAGTGAGCGATAGACGAGTAGACGACGATAGAGGGGCAGTTTGAAGTAATAAGGCTGGAGCGGGATATCTAGCCGTTATATTTGAATTTCTTGAAACAGGGCGCCTGTTCTAGATTCTGGCTTCCCCGTTTGTTCTAGATTCTGGCTTCACCGTTCCCACGCCTTTGTCATGTGCTTGGCTAAATAAAAAACAAGCCACTCAAGTTACAGCTATAATAAAGGAATACAATTTTTTTTTGAGTACTACTGATTCTATTACAATGTACTTTTTCATGTACTTTCTCAACCTACTGAAGCACAACGAATCAACCTACTGAAGCTCAAACCCACTCCCATTATCCATGTGAGTGTTAATCGGGACACCGGATGTCACTTGACCACAAAGTCTTTGGCAAAAGGGAATACAATATAATTATATGAAATGATGCTATTTTACCTTTCAATGTTCAGTTATCGTTTTTTTTTTTTTTTAAATCATTAGTTATTGTGAATTGATCAAATCTCTCCCCAAATTAAAAAGTAAATATGTTTATTAATCAAATACGAAGAAAAAAAGTCCTTGAAGTTTATATATATATAAAAATTAGGTCGCTGAACTTTAAAAACTATAATTAAACACATTAACTTGTAATTTTTGTGCATCTAGACCTAATAATTTGTCATCTACCAGTAATAGTTGATAATTATAGTTTTGGTGACCCGTTTTTCGATGACTAGTCACTGGTTGTCGAAACCATAATTACCCGTGAATGATCAACTATTGAGCTGCACAAAAATAATAAGTTAATGTGTTTAATTATAAAAAAAAAATACTAATCATATATGCCACGTAATGAGGTGAAGTAAATATGAGAATCTAGAATCACTAATGATATGCAGTAATTTAGCAATTTTCTCAATTGTCTTTTATTAGGATAACTCTTAATTAAAAAATTATAATAAAAAGAGGATATCTTAACTGCATCAATTAGATTGTGAAATTATTTGGGCAAAAAGCATTATACTCCATAGTAAATTATTTCCACGGTTTGTCAAAAAAGGATAACATTAGAAAAAATTCACATAACATTTATGCAATATATTTCGGTTAATCAAATCATGTTACATTTTTTTAAAAAAAATCAAGAAAATTCTTTACCAACAAATAACCCTATACTAGTGGCAAATGAGCAATATTGTTTGGAATCTATCAACATGTATTTAGTCTAATCAATAATCATCTCAAGGGTGATGACCAAATGAGAAATACTCTTTGATCCGGAAATGAGAAGATTCTCACCTAACATACTAAGTAATAATTGATCACCCAAAAAAATCATTGTATAAAAGTGTTATGATCATATATAAAATGAACGCAATCATACAGACATCGCTAAATTTGAAAAATTATTGGTTAGAATTCAAAATCGATCTAATAACCTTCAAAGTTATCATGTTCAGTTCAAATATTAAAGAGCACGAATTAAATTGTAAAAAGAAAAAAAAAATTATTCTCAAAGATATGTAACACATGTAATATTCTTTAATCAAAATATAATACAGAGTACTTTTATGAATTTATTGAAAAGTATTACGGAGTATATTTTAACCTAAACGTATTACACACCTCACGTCTCAGTGTCTCACACCAAATTTATTTAAATCACCAAATTTATTCAAACGTTAGTAGATAAACCATTCAAGAATGAGGGACCGGTTCCTATAAAAATGAAAAACCAGTATACCTACATTTATTCACCGCTACAACAGTACAACTGAGGGACTAATTTAACTACTATAAAAATAACTAAGAGATTAAAATAATTGTTTTCCCAATAATAAAATAATAACAAATGCATTTATCACCGTTCATTTACAGTACTCATTCATTGTTTCCTTCCTGTTTCTGATCCTGGAATACCTTTCATAGGAATAGGAATGAGAATTGTACTCCAAAGTTGGCTGCTAACCAGTTAATTCAGCATACATATACCCAAGAGCTTTAACTCTTCATATTTCACACACCTATCCTGAGCATCTGTGAGTTGTTGATCAACGAGATGGAAATCACGGAGTAGTTTGAATGGTACCTTGGATGATCTCATGCCGCCTTCTGAAGAGCATAATTACATGTCTCAACCTGTTAATCAATTGCGAGATATCGTCTTTCCAGGACCACATAGGATCGTTAAGGGCGCGGATGGAATTCAAACATACAACAAGTGTTCCACCTTCGTGTAAAAGCACCTGCCATGATAACCACACGGGGCGATAAAAGGAAGAACCAGATGGCACTTGTTGAGGTCAACTTATGAAGAAATGATGGGAATTATAAACAGTTGAATCCCAATAACAAGAATAGGTAACTTAAAACAGAGAAAATTATTGAAAAGAGTCGCACCGTTAACCACAGGGGGAGAAATCCCAACACTGATGTAAGAGAGGCGAAGGCAATGCTAGACAGGGCAAGAGCCACATTTTGTTTAATCTGAAAGTAGAGGTGCATCAGTACAAATTGAAAACAGAAATGCAACAAGCGTCTCACTAACCAAAAGGAAAAAAAGATACCAGGGATGTTGTTTGCCGTGATTTGGCCACACAGAATGGAACTCCTGAAATATTGTCTTGCAACAATAGCACATCTGCAACAGCTATAGCAGATGCACTGGCACGTTCAGCTAGTACAATGCCTACAGTTGCAGCAGCAAGAGCAGGGGCATCATTGATGCCATCACCTACCATTATAAGCCCACCTGTAGGAAAGGTACAAATATTCTGCTTCAAATACTCCGTGCATTGAGAAGGTATAAATTATTGGGCGTCAAATATTCTTAAGTGCATTTGAAATTAGGGATTTAATATATAGCAAATCAGTTTCAAGCTTAAATGAGATGGAAAATGACCTTTATCTCTGGAAATGCTTGTCACATGATATAGCTTATCTTCCGGTTTAAGGCTGCAGTGAACTTCTTTGATGCCCACAGCCTTTGCAACTCTCCATGCACTTGCTTCATGGTCACCAGTTAACATCATTACATGAAGTTTTCCTTGTTCACGTAATGTGTGTATGACATCAGAAACCCCAGGTCGAGGTTTATCTTCAAAGTGAAAAAGAGTCACCTATATAGAAAATTTGAATTTAGCTTCAGAAATCTCTGTGCAAGCCACAAAGGTTCAGGGTGAAGGTCAATAGTAAGCATGCAAAACAATGTATATCAATAAAATAATCAGGAAAGAACTTAGACATATAAGGGGTTCACTGCAGATTCATCAAACTTACCAACAATGGACACTAATTGACCAATTGACTTCCAAGTACAAAAACTAGTCATCCAATTCATGGTTTGACCTCTTTATATGAATAAAATAGTCAGAAGAGAAATGGCATGGTTAAGACATTTTAACCAAACTTATCATAATGATGGGGCATGGTTGACCAATTTACTTCCATGTACAAAAACTAGTTACAATAGCAATAAATAGCATTCTTATCTATAAAGGAAAAGTCATCATACCTTGTTATTGTTAACAGAAAGTGCAGCACGAACAAAATCTCCTCCATATGTAGAAGTCCTTACAGCCTCCTTAATCTTTGTTGATTCATCTTCAGACTGATAAAGTGAAGCAATATATTCAACAGAACCAAGTGAGGCTTTAAATGGTTTGCTGCCTCCTGTTCCTGCCTATAACAAAAAAAAAAAAGTTAATTCAAATGCCTTCCAGTGGAAAAAAAAAAAGATCTTGCAGAACTAATACCAACACAATTAACTGTACCATGTATTCAAAGCACATCCAACAGTATCTAAAATTAGTATTCGTTGCAATTTTGATGAGAAAAGAATAGTGGATATCTGCAGTGAATGGACAACTATATCCAGACATGCATTGTAAAACCAAATGCATTCATGCCCAAAGATATATGAGTATATAATTTATGTAGACAAGGACATATGTTAGGGACAAAGAAATTATTGGAGTAGGCATATAGGAATGCAGTTGATGGAACCACAACAGCAAGATAGAAGCCACAGAAAGAAGACCAAATTTCATGCTTCTGAATTATCAATTCCACTATACATGGTCACAAGGAAAAGATGAATTTTGGAGCCTTCTAGGAATAGCAGAGTGCCCGTGTCCATTTCTGAGAATTTTACTCAACAATTTCCAATTCAATTGAAGTAACTTTCTTTTTCTCGCAATAATAGTAATTTAGTTGTGACAAATGAAAATTTAAATAATGTGCTACTATAATGCAATACCTCCATGCTAGATAACGTTGCAAAGACACCTCTCCCGGGCAGATTTTCGAAACTTTCAACAGCAAGTGAAGGGAGATCTTTGCCTGCACTATGATCTATAACAGCTCTGCAAAAATAATGAACAGAATGGGTAATGAAAAGGTTCAAGCATTTGTAGCATTCCACTTCCTATATATGATTCTGTATGCATGTCATGGAGTCCAATCTTACAACAAGACATTTAATATCCAGTACTAAAAGCATATATTCAGCAATCATATTATCATAGAATGTCAGGTTTTTATCATATGGAATGAGTCCCTTTCATTTGAGAAAAGGGCAAAAAAATTGGTATTCTTCCTCACATGCAAGGCTCACTAATAACAATCCAACAATATCTACAGGCAAAGGCAAGATGCGAAAACAATGTTCAACTTTATGAAAATTGATTCTTAAATCTTAACATGGAAGATTCTTATTTTACTCTAGATAATGTAGATGTTCTATTTTTTTGGAGTATCAAAAGTCCCAAAAGAAAAATGTAGAGAAAGAAGAAGAAGAAGAAGAAGAAAGAATAGAGTTATATAGAATAATATCCAGGACTAGGAGGTTTTAGGAACTAAAGGGTTTTCTGTCCATTTGAAAACAGGAATTTAGCAGTAAAGGGCACCAAACATAATGCCATTTAATAAACAACCTTCCAATTGGGTGAGTAGTACCCTTCTCCATAGCAGCGGCAACTGCAAGGGCTTCTGTCTCACAAGTGGGTTTACAACAACAAGCAAATTGTCTCTCCTGACTGCTCATGTGGCCATGGATTGGTTCAATTGCTTTGCACATAAAATCCCCAGTTGTCAAAGTACCGGTTTTATCAAATGCAATACTGTGGCAAGAAGCTAGAGCATCAAGAACTTGCCCACCTTTAAGTAATATTCCCTACGAACAAAATGCACTAAAGCTATGAATAATACGATTACACAAAAGGTAGCAGGGCATGAGTTGTTCTGCTCCAAGCTCAGCCAATACTCTAATTAGTAAAATTTTTGACATTGTTAAATACTTTTCCTCTGTAATGCAGTATGTGTAGGTTTAAGCAGAGAATTCAAGAGACAAGCAGTTCATAATTTTCATTCATCAAGCCAGAACTCATACAAGAAACATAACAGATTGGTCTAAACTGAAAGTCAAACTTTTATTCAAATTCAGAGTAATAACCCTAGCTCAGCTGCACAATATTGCAACGTGAGGTGTACCTTCAACAGTATTACACAGGTTCTCTGTTGGTGCTGTAGGCATATGCCTCCTTTCAAGGCACAGCCGCACAGGAACTAAACTAGACTTGATGGCTTACATAATACATCAAAATACAGCCACTTGAGAGCTATAAGACAAGTCTGTAAAATTAAAAATTAATAATAAATTAAAAGAAATACCTTTCTAGCACAAGCACTGATAGCTGTCACATACGCCAATGGAGCCACAGCTAATGCACACGGTGATGCAGCTACCATGAGTCCCAGTGCTCTATAAATTGATCCTCTGCAAGCTACATGAAAGAAACACGCTTCAAATAATAATAGGATGAATAAGAATATATACATTAAAGTTGCAATATGTATTATTTTTCATCTGGAGTAGGCAAGCAATGAAGTACTTGACCTCACATATATGCAAAAGCCTATCCCCACACTTCAAACCATGGATGAAGGGAGATCACCAACAATGAAATGGCAATTGGTACATTCAAACACACACCAAGCATACATATTATTACTTCTTTTTAATACAGGTCAGAATTGTCCCCAAGACATGATACAGACCATACAACAGAGAGCAGTTAGACTAAATTATAACACAATCAGGAAAAAACAAAAAACTAAAAACACTATGGCTCTAACAGGAAAGCCTTTGAATTACCTGAGGTACTAAAGAAGGGCCACCTGAAAAGAAAAGGTCCAATCACAGCAACTGAAATGGACAGAAGTACCACAACCTTGCTATACTGCTCCCCAAATTTATCCAACCATCTTTGAAGCTTTGGTTTACTTAGCTGAGCTTCTTCAGTCAACTGCACAATCCGGCTCAGTGTTGACTCTTTCCATGTCTTCTTGACCTAAATTGCAATTTGAATAAGAAAGATCAATACATTGATTGCCAACAATGGATGCTATCTCTATTCCTCCTTCCAAAGTAAAGAATAAATAAAAAGCAATTTCTTTACAAGATTAGAAGTTCCTAAGGTAAAGCATGTAATTAATTACATACAATAGCGTAGAAACAGGAACTGCATCCCATTTTATTTGTCTAGTTCATAAAACAAGAGTTGACTCTGGCTTGTTTTGTACGCAAATAATTAAATATCTGAAATATGTAAATAAAATATACATATTTAGAAACTATAATAAAAATTCCATTAAACACGAAATGACAAATTTAAAAATTGTAAGATAATATCAAATGAAGAAAGGGGTTAAAATAAATTGGTTGATCCTAAATTGTAAACAGGACAAAGCAAGTAGAACGCTTGATGGGGAAAATACATCACATTTGGAGAGAAAGAAGCAAGTAGGGAATTTTTAAAGGAAGCAACAAGACAACAAATCCTATCTTCAAATCCTATGGGACATTAAATTCCTTATTCTTTCTTTTACAGAAAAACAGAAATCTCAAATGAATGTTGTACACAAGGTAAAGGAGCATACCTTCACTATCAACATACCATCCAGGTTCCTTGCACCCCCAGGAATGCTATCCCCAACATTCTTCTCTAAAGGTTTAACCTCTCCAGTCAAATGCTCAACTGTGATTGTTGAGCTACCTTTTAAAACTTCACAATCCACGGGCACAGACTGATGAAAGCAACAGTAAAACCTAGGATTATAATCATTTTAAACTCACAAAACACCACACAGTGAATCATCATAAGTAGAATAATCTAGTAAGTAGTAACTATGTACACCATAGATATACTCAAACACACTCAAATACAATTCAATAAAAGCTAAGTGTAATGCACAGACCTCACCAGCTTTGACCAATATAGACGAACCAACTTTCAAGTCACTAACAGGGACCTCGTGATATGTCAAGTTGGAGAAACTAGGTAGGCTTCCATTATTTACATCAAGCAAAAGAGCAAATTCTGGATGATTTTCTTTTAATTCGTTTACGTCAACTTTGGAGCGACTTGTGAAGTACTCCTCAGCTGTGTGGTTAAAAATTTATTAGACAACAAATTCAAACATCTCTAGTGGAGAGCCACAGCCAAGTAAGCAAGTAAGAGTATGCATACCTATATGAGACAAATTAAACATTGCCAAAAGCAAGCCACCTTCCAATGGATTTCCCATGAAAACTGAAGCAAAGGCTGCAAGAGCCATTAGCACATGGATATTAATCGTTCCACCAGCAATATCAGTAAGGGCATCAAGTGAAGCTGAAATCTGACAAGGAGCATGAATTAATTACAAATTCAGAAACTCACCTAACTTACACAGTAATCAATAGCAAATGAATTACACTAACATTCAAGCTTTTCACTAACATCGTTAATAATGATCGGAATAGAATCAATTGCATCCAAGTTTCAACATTCGAAACTACTTATGGAAAACATAATCACTCGTTTTAAACAAAAATTCGAACAACACCTAGTGAATTTAGACTATATGAAGGGAAAATTAGAAATACCCCAACGAGAGGGAAAGCAATGGCTGCGAAGGCACGCTGGAGAGGCTTCACCGCCGGTTTAGGGAGCACGTAAGGGCAAGCCGCAGCAGCAACAAACAAAGCCGCGGAGCAACAACAGAGCTCCAAATTCTCCCGCAAAAAATTGGCCAGTTGGCTCCATCTGATCATGTCCGCAAAGTTCAGAAGAACCTCCTGCGGTTTTGTTAGCTGCGCATTACACTCACCAGCACCATGGTGATGGTGATGATGGTGGTGGTGGTGGTGGTTATGATCATGACGATGCTCACTATGCTGGTGTTTATGGTGGCCGTGGTCGTGGTGGTCGTGGCGGTGGTTGTGGGCGGAGCAGGAGGTGATGTAACGGCGGAAATGGGGAAGTGGAGGGGTTAAAATCGAAGAAGTGGGATAGTGTACGGGAGAGAGGTGAAGAGCCGGGTCTAATCTGGATCGCATCCGGGTTCGGATTCTGTACAGGGATAAATTAAAGCCGGAGAAGATGGCTTGAGCCTCCATTGCAGTTTGCAGACAGAAATTATGAGCAGAAATTAGAACGTTTTATTATTTGAGGAAGAAGACTTAATAAATGTGTTCAACAACCCGTTGCCATTGGTGTGGTTGGTTGGTGTGGACATAGTTGTACCATCCGCTCCACATCGTGTGCTCACTCACTTACTCTTTTTAGAGTCCACGTCACAACTAGAGTGATTAATATATATATTAATATATATACTCCATCAGTCCCATTTTATAAACTGCTTCTTGTTTGCTTATTTTCTTTATTATTTTGTAATTATTTTTAATTTTTTTCTATGTTTAATGGTACTTTTAATGTAGTTTCTTAATATATAAATTTTATATACTAATACTAAATAACATTATTAAAAATTGAATTAAAAATAACTTCAGTCAAACATCGTTAACCGAATCAGACACATGAGACGGAGGTAGTATATATATATATATATATATATATATATATATATATATATATATATATATATATATATATATATAATTAGGTTCAAATGCGGATGGTGCGCCCAGGTGCTAAGGTGCGGTGAGATGAGAGTCATTGATCTTGTCTAATCAACATCCAAGATTAACAATAATTAAAAAAAACACGGTAACAATTTGGTCTTTTTCATCTAGGTCAAATTTAAGGTGTGTGGTTTTCCTTCTTAAGATGCGCGGTCTTTGTGCTTAAGGTGCGTGGTTTGTGTGTTTAATGTGCGTTGTTTTCCTTCTTAAAGTGCGCCGATTATGTGCATGGTTTTTCCTTCTTATGGTGCATTGTTTTCCTTCTTCAGTTGCTTTATTTTCCTTTTTTAAGGTGTCCCATTTTTACAATTTTTTTCACTCAACAGTATATTTGTTTTTTCACTTTTGGTTCTCAAGTTAAAAATGATCTGATCTAGGTTTTGTTGTTCTCAAATACCTAATTCAAAAGAAAAATATTATGATAGCAATATAATACAATAGTGGAGTTGTTATCTTTGGAGTAAACATGAAAAAGATTGATGTAGCTGAGGACGCGCATTTAAAAAAAAAAAATCATTGATTTGAGCTGTTGATCTAAATTTAATCAACAGTTTAGATCTAATCCAATTTTTCACCTAGGAGCATCTATGCACCCCACACACACACACACATATATTGATACACAGTATATTAACTATTAAGTATCCCCTTCTTTTGGGTGAAACGAAAGGGAGATACCGAAGCTAGCAAGCTTGCTCTCTTGACTCATTCTCTGAATAGCCATGTGCACTCTATCGGTCTCAAGTCTCAATTTGCCCCATTACCTTAATAGGTGTTTCCATGAACTCAATCCAGTCGCAGAATCTCCTCAATGTAAGCTTCGCCAACCAATCAACAACTTTGTTGATCTCTCTCGGGACATGTGAGATTCCACCTCCCAGTCCCTCCTAGTTCACTCTTTTGTACTCCTGAATAATGTTCCGGATCAGACTCATTGTCTCCACATCTTAAGTATCCCATTTAAGTTAGACTAATTTTAAGACTCCAAAATTCATGGCCAAGAGTCGTTGGATGAGGTTAATCGTAAATCACTTGGTCAGTTCTCATGCTATTTAAGAAAATAAATGGGAAATAATGTTTTACATAAAATATATAAATAATACCTTTTATATTAATTAAATTATTTTTACTTGGAATTTTAATAAATAAATAATATAAATTTATTTTCATTTATAATGTAATAATTTTTTTTTTTTTGAAAAACAATGTAATAATTTAAACAAGTATACCGTAGTTACTGAAAAATAAGTATATATAGAAAAACTATTATCCGAATTTTGAAACCTTTCAATAATTGACCCATAAGTTTTAAGTTTACTTTTTAAGATCCATTTGTAACCAATTAATTTACTACTTTTAGGTAAAATTAAATTACCAACTCGCATGTGTGATTAGACATAATTGACTCTAAATTAGTATCAATAATTTTTTTTCTTTCTTTTTTTTTAATAATAATAAACCTTCATTAATAAACATTAGAAACAAGTACAACAAGGTTCAATGGAATGTAAAGACATTCCATACAATCTGACATAGAACTAAATTTACTAGCCAAGCTAATAAAATTTAAATTCGCAGACTGTGTTACACGAGAGTTTTGATCCTCATAGGACCTTAAAACTTTTGTCAAGTGATTGATGGCCTTGCAGAATATGTACAAGTCGACCACTGGATGGAACAACTTGCAAACCACCTGAGTCTTTTTCTTCTTACTGAAGTCCATTGACATTTTTCCCAACTGAAGGTACATAACCAGCCTTGTGTCTTCGGTCGGTTCATCAGTGGGTATCCTCCTGACTGAACTGATGTTCATGAGGGACATTTCATTGTCGTCTACTGCAATCAGGATGAGTATCACACTAGCCATGACCATATATATCTTGAAGCACTCCAAAACGAACCTCACGAGAAGGAACACAAAAAACTGCAATAAATGCAGAAGGAGACACTGCAATAAATGTAGAGGGAGACAAAACAACAACAATTATTAGGATACAATAAAAAAAAAAAGGGTAAAAGACAACAAAGTTAGGAGCTCGAGACGCACGGGTCTCAAGGCTACCAACCTATTACCCTACCCACTAATTTTTATTATTAATATATATATATATATATATATATATATATATATATATATATATATATATATATAATTAATTTTATTAAGATGGCAAAGGAGAAGGGAAAACGGAGGATGGTGTGCGGCTACAGTGACCGGCGGACGGCAGTGGAAAGCGGAGGTGCGTTGAGGGTGGACGGCCGGACGGAGAGAAGAAAGAAGGTGAAGGCGGCGAAGGGAAGAGAAGAAGAATGAAGATGGCGGCAGTGGTGAGGGAGGAAGAAGAAGGAAGAAAAGGCAGGCTACGGAGAGAAGAGGAAGCTGACCGGGGAAGAGAGCAGGTGCCGCATCCGCTAACTCGCTAAGCAAGCGGAAGCGGCAATCGCCGGAAAAAATGGAAGAACGCCGGAGAAGCTAGAGAGAAGGAGGAGAATATTGTTTTAGAGAGAGAGGAATATTGATTCTAAAACTTAGAATCAACAACTTATTGCATCTTTGGATTTTTTTTCAAAAATTTGTATTTTTGTTATTCTTCTAACATATAAATCCAAACAACATGTTCATTTACCTCTTTCACGTCATCTAATTATGTTATAGAGGTTATAAAATAAGAATAAAAGCTAATTAGTACTCCACGTCCCTTCCTTCTTCTAGGTTGATCACTAAACGTTTCAGAGTAAGGCATAAACAAAGATGCAAAATTAACTATAGGCATTGTAAGACACACATAAATTGATTTTAAAGGAAATATGTGCTCGAAAAATTTTGTATCTCTAAATTCACATGTAGCACAATTATCTAATCACATAAACATAAAAGTAACATTGTTTTCAACATATCCAACAAATGTAGCATTTATAGTTTTAGACCCAATATTTACTTTTGCTTAAAAGGTGATTGTGTAACGCGCGCGGGGCACTTTGCTACACTTTTTTTTAGATTTGTTACATTTTTTAGACTTTTCTAGAAGTTGTACATAGTTTTCCATAGTTGTTAGAATATTTTAGAATCATATACATAACTCTAGCGGTAATAGAGAAGCATAGAACATTCTAGAAGATTATAGAATCCTTAGTTTGTGTAGAGATTTAGGGAAAATCTTAGAGATATATAAAATATTAGCTGTTGAATCAAGTAAATCTTCACCATCCATTGAGGATGTGGAATTACTATAAATGCCACTCATAGAGGCTCATTTGTAAAGCATCCAACAAACCATCCAAGAGTGAAAGTAATAATAGCTAAGGTAGGACGTGACGTCGTTAGCCAGATAGTCCAACCTTAGCTAATAAAGACCTATATTCTTTAAATCATTCAAATTTTTAATTTGGCATGAATTAGGCGTTCCCTTTCTTGATCGGCTAGCATTAAAATCTTTTTATTCTTTGCATTTTGTTCTAGCTCCTTCAGTTCTCTGTAAAATGTAAAGAATTCTTAGTCAAGAAAAAAAGAAACACATAGAGAAACATGCAAAATAAATTAAAACATACTCTTTTGTCATCTTTTTGAATGGCTTCTCAGGTAAGTAGCATCCTCTTTAGATGCCCTTTTCGAGAAGAATTCCTCTGGGTTGTCTCCCATCGGTTGAGAAACTAAAATCAATTTTGAATTTTCATGTCAGTCCGCAGTATCGACGAGAAATGAATGAAAATAAAAGAACTCACCACTGACAGCAAGAAGAGAGAGATCGGACGGGAGACCAAGCACGTACGGAGCGGGATTCTTGAGTTTGAATATCTATCTTTGTTATTTTTGAGACGTTTATATCTTATATATATAGGGATGATGGATGATGCACGTGAGGGTTGGCGACAATCTTTTACGGAGGGGCAGGGCCGGGTAATGGTTTTTTTTTTTTTGAAAAGTATATGGTTGATGGGATAAAGGGCATGACCAATCATTCGGGAATAAGGTGTGGCGGTCCGGAGGTAACAAGGCGAATCGGATTAGAGGCCGACCAATAACTTAAACTCAATAACTTAAATTGACTGGATTGAGGAGCAGGTCGAGCGACTAAAAGGTCTAAAATAGGCAAGCGGCTAAGAGGCATAGTCGGAAAACCCGACCGATAATTGAGGAGTTTAAGTAGCCTAAGGGATGATCGGACGCTTTAGTCGACTTGGTAGTCAAGGGGAAGTCGGAGCCGGCGGTCGAGGGTTGAGAGAGCAGGAAGACAGGGATGAGGTGAGGGCGTGAGGCACACCTAAGTAAATGGAGCAAGGAAAGGGAGTCGGTCTCCCGACTCGTAGCGAGGCAGGAGAAAGGATAGGGCGAACCAGTCGGTAGAAGGGCTTCCCGACTCGAGAGAGGATTCGGGGGAGGTGATTAAGAATATTTCATATCCGGTGAGATCAGCGGCGGATTTAAGCGACATAAATGTTTTCTTTCGTCGCCGTAACTTGAGAAAATATTCTATCGCAAAACTAATATTCCGTTGCCTACTGCCGTTGTGAAATATAACGGCGGAAATAATTGTTGTCACAATTCCGCCACTAACCTTCCATTGCAAATTTTGTCTTCCATCACAATATTCCGTCGTAAAAAAACAACGAAACAAATTGCCGTCACAATTCCATCATTAGATATTCCGTCGCAAAGTTTGTTTTCCATCACAAAATTTTGTCTTAAAAAAATTACGGTCATTGATTCCATCGCATTTTTTATGACAAAAATCTTCATGTTACCAATTTCATTGCCATAATGATAACGAATATTTCATTGCTAAAATCACATTTCATCACAATTATGCTAAATTATTTTTTTAATAGTTTAGTAATTATTATTATTTTGTTTAAATTCTAATGTTAGTATTTAAAATGTTAATATATAATTATAATTATAATCGAAAGCACTATTAAAATTAAAATACAATATAATTATTTGTAATATAAAAGTAATACTACTTTATAGTTCTAAAAATTGAACGTTGTACTTAATATCAAAATCATCCCTAAACAACAATATAATAATAAAAAAATCAATATCAAATTTAAAATACAAAGTGATAAGAAAGAACACCCTTACCCTGACCATGATCATATAATAATATGTTGTAAGAATTATTTCAATTCCTATTTTATTAGCTTCAATGAATTTCATGTATTCTCTCTTATATCTACCCCTGGTATTGTCTGCTAAACAAAGGTTCATGGCAGAAAAGTGGGCACCGCACCACTTTTAACTCAGCTGTCCCTTATGCGCCCAGCGGGCGCGGCGCGCCTGATCCATATGCTTTTTCTTTTTTAATGACACTTACAGAAACTCTTTACCGCGAAATATCTCCACCACTAAGGATACTCTAATGGTTATGTTCTAAGTCCAAGAACATTTAAAAAAAAAAAAGAAGATAGAAATACCAACACTTGACTACAACATAGTAGCATAAAGTAGTTGCCCTTAATATTAGAGCAACTAGGGGTGGGCAAAACGGTTCGGGTTACCCGAATCGAATTGAACCGAAAAACCGAACTGTTCATGTTTTAGAAGAACCGAACGGTTCGGTTTTTTAACCGAATCGAAAAAACCGAACCGAACCGAAAAATCGAAAGATTTTATAATTAAATATAAATATATATTATATATAATTATAAATAAATATATATATATATTATAATTAATAAATAAATAAATATATATATATATATATATATATATATATATATATTTCAAAACTAGAATGAATTTGGAATTCAGTTTGAAAATTTCAGTTTTGGAATTTACTTTCTAGTTTTATTTTTTATTTTAATTTGTTTGAATTGTTAATTTGTTATGTTGGTATTTATTATTTAAACATTAGACTTTGGATTTGGGTTATGTGATGTTTCATGTATAGTTATTACGGTGCCCCGTTAAGTCGCGGCGCCCCCGATCGCCTTGTCGCCTAGAAAATGTTAAAATTCGAGAGTCGTAAACTGAATCGAACACCGAACCGAATTAAATCCGAACCTGTTTCAAACCGAATCGAAACCGAACCCTAATGTAATTAAAGAAGAAAGATATTGTCAATTTGTCACTGGGACGACTTATTCATCTACTTGGGACCATCTATATATGTATTTCCCTGTGCGAATACTATTAACTAACATATACATATAAATGAATGAAGTAACATCAACTCATTAAAGAATTTGGATACCGACGGCCGGCAGTTCAATGACGGGTACCGGTGACGTACTTGTGCCCAATCCCAGGGCTGGGCCCGGAGCTCTTAATCCCTCCGTCGGTAAACGCGTGGCCGACGCCGGGACTCGGCCCTTGCTTCACGGACCCAATAGTGAACCAGTCGAAACCCCACCCATTTCCGGCGCCGGTGGCCGCCGCACCCAAGCTGTGGACCTTCAAGATATCATTAAGGGGACGAGCTTCTGCAACGAGAGAGACACTAACCAACGCTAAAAGAAAAACGGCGACGGCGAAAGATTTCGTCCCGTTGGCCATTTCTGTCTGGAAATTAATTAAGAAAGAAGATCAGATTTAATTGGGAGAGAGGAGAGGAGATGAGAGTCCAAAAGCTGATTTGATTTGTTTGGACTTTCGAGTATAGAGGTGACCTATTTATAGTAGTGCTCACATTCCATTTTATATTGTTTCTTTTTATTTTTTTTAATATTATTTTATTGGTTTTGTGTGACTGCGTACTGCGGAGAAGGGGGGTAATGAAGAACGGCATCGACGTTCAAAGCAACGTGAGAAATGAAGAAATATCGAGGGAGTTTCTTTAGGTGACTACTCAGAATATATTGCGAGTCTAACTTGGGGAGCAAGATTTTCTTATTCTTTGGGTTTAATTTTATGTTTTTTTTTTTTTTTGGTTGTTTGTGACGAGTGAAATTTTATCTGAGGTTGTATATTAATTTTTGAGTTTAAATTTTATCCTTAGTTTTAATAGTTTTTTTCCATTTAATCAACAACCAAATGTTGTGCATGTCGTGGAAATGAAAATGTTGAACCACTTTTACCAAAAAAAAAAAAAAAAAATGTTGAACCACTTCTTGTGTCTACGGGTAGACGGTCCACAGCTTTGAATTCAAAATCTTCAGTGATGGCCGTACGTGGCAACATGACCTATAACTAATACTTCTGTGTCAATAAATTTGTGCCACAAAGTCCACCTCCCACCAAATTTTTATTCCATTTTGGCCACTTTTTTTATGATTAATATCATATCATATATAAAATTAAACATGATTTTTCATTACAAAATTAATAATAGAGCTAATTTTTAAGAATATTGTGGCTTAATATGTCAAATAAAATTTATCTTGTTTATAGCATTTCAAATTGCTTTAAAATTTTGCACCACTCAAGTATATTATTTATGTTACTACCCTTGACTATATATCATGTAGTTCATCGTAAAAATTGTATTGTAATTTATAATGTATTTTGTATTTGAATCATATTATCGGTGTTTGATATTTTGTCATAGTTATTTTGAATTAATTTGAACCCCCCCCCCCCCCCACCCCTTCATAAAAATTTATGGATATACCCGTCTTTCACCATTGTTTGCTCTACTATAGAAACTAGTAGAAAAAATAAATCGCGAAATGTGTTCAACTAGTTAACCAACCGTTTTGTTGATGCTAGCAACAAAGAAATTATTAAATTTATTTTGAATTGATTGAACTTGAGGCGTGCCTTGATAACAACTTATATTGTTTATAGCTTATAGGTGAAAGAAAACTTTTCATCAAATTAATAAAGAAGGTTGCCCCATCCCCTTGGTTGTTGGATTAATTGACTTAAAGCATGCTAATTAAAAGATTTATTAGTGAAAAAAAAATCAAGCATTTATGTCCTGTAATAGTTATGTATGTTTGAAATTTTAAATTATAATAATAATTTAATACTCTTTCTATTCAATTTTATTTTCAGTATACTGCATGTTTATTTTTAGTGTACTAACTAAAAATGAATATTTAATATTATAAATATGAGTTCACTTTACAATGTAGGCCATGATCTATAATATAATTTGCGTATAACTCGCTTTTAAATGTACTTACATTTTCCCTCATAAATAGCAGATAATTTATTCTTGATTAGTATTATATTTTTCAATATATAGTATTAAATTTTTATCCTGGACCCAGTCTTACGAATCTTAATCAGTAAAAAAATCTTTTAAGAGACTCAACCTATGATGATATGAATTTCTAATTGCTAATGTTTTATCATTCAATTAATTATTAACTTTCAGTTAATAAACACACCACAAATTGTGTGTGAAATAGTATGTGAAATCTTTTACTCAATGAAAATGTTTAGCCCATCGATGAAGATTGGATGACGGCTAATGAGAGATTATGAGAAGGCAAATATCACACGCCTCTTTATTTCCATAGTTCAGAATTATAGTATAGTTCTCATAGTCATATTTGGAAAAAGTAAATTTTGATTTGGTTTAAGAATTATAACTGCACAGAATTAGAGCATTCTTTGTAGCGGGGTTATTTCGCGGTTTTTGAAAAGTTTTTGTAAGTGTGATTAAAAAAAAAATGAGAGAGGAGAAAAAAAAAAACAAATATGATATATATATATATATATAATCAGTTGTGTCAGGCGCGTCTGCAACCTTGGCTTTCCAACCCCACCTGTCAGCCATGAACCCTATCTTTGCAAAAGCTTCCCATTTTTCTCTCTCCACCTCTCTCTCTCTCCTCCATGTGAGCTATGCATCTGACATAACCCTAAAATATCCAGTGATGGTCATGCTCTTATAGTTCCGGCCACCTCTAAACTCACGTGTAAAGTAAACTTGTTTTACTAATGTACTACAATTTTTCGAATCATACTCTGTATTACATAAGTACACACATATTCAAGAAAATCTAAACCACGTTGAATAATTGATTTGGTAATCACAAGATTTCCAGTTTAATTTTCTTGTGAAAATTGTCTATTGAATTTAGAGCATCAATACTCTAATTGTAAATTTTTATAGGTATGACTAAGAAAGAGAATATGGAAGAATTGAAGAAGAAGAAGAAAAAAAAAAAACAAAGAAAACAAATGTCAGAACTAAATGATGCCTCCCTTTTCTCTCTAAAACCAAACGCCTTTCTCTGCTGCTCAACTTCGGCTTCCACCGCCGGCCTCCGGCCGGAGCTCTAATGGAGCTTTGAGCCGGCGGTTTTGGTCACCTTCTACGTTTGCTCTCGCTCTTCTTCCGCCCCGGCCACTGTCGCAGGTCCGTCCGCCTCCGACCACCGCCATAGATCTTCGTCTTCCGTTTTCTTTCCCTTTGAATAAAATAATAGTAGGTAGATATTGTGGTTTGTGTTGGTAGTCTCGAACTCCCAACCCTACTTTGACTTTACCTACTTTTTATTTTCTCTATTATTGTGTTTTCCTCTCGTTACTTTCACGAGCATTTTTCATCTCGTTACTTTCACGAGCTTTTCATTTTCATTAGCATAAATCGTTTAGTTTGGTTTCGGCAAGTGTTGATTTTATCCTGGACGAGCAAAAAAGAATGATGACGAAGACCCATATTTTTTATGAAGCTTTAAGCTCCTTGAAGGAACACAGCTTCCTAGTTATGAAACAGTCTGCGATTCAAGTTTTTTATAGCATAGTTAGAAAAGTTGTTTCTATGTCTGACTGTAAGGAATGGTTTACCATTTCATTGATCGTTGATGTAAACGTTTTATGTTATGAATTAATGGAATAGCTACGTTTACTTTCAAAAAAAAAAAATGTCAGAACTAAAAAATAAAATAAAAGAAAGATTTTACCGGGGCCCCTTTGTGCGCTCAACCAACGCTACACCCCCCAAAACCAACAAATTTGAATATCTTTTTTCTCTCCCCCGCAGCCACAAAAACCCATTTATACTGCAAATGCAATTTCTCCTCTCTTCTCTCTCTTTCGAATCACCCTCCAACACTTCCAACTCATCATAAAAATCATGAAAAAATTACTAGTATAGATGTTGAGCATCCATAACAATGCATATTAGAGCATACTTACTAGTTGAAGATATTTGGTAGTTTTTTTGTGTCCATGTAGGAAAGAGAGTAGGAGGAGGGAAGAAGCAAATAAAATAAAAATAAAAATAAAAGAAGAAGACGAAAGCTGACAACATCAGAAAAAGCAAAATAATAATAATAATAATAATAATAAACCATTGCAGATTTACGCGCTCAATGCACGCGCCAGCTAGGCGCGCAGCAAGTGCGCAAAACGTGCACCTATGACATTGGTATGCAAATTTCTCTGCAGCTAGATCTACAAATATACATTCATTTGCAGAAGTGATAAACTTGAAAAAAAAAACCATCCCACACTAATATAAACTCCATCCCAAGTTATTTCATCTGCAAAAACTAAATAATATCCACAGATGTGGATGCCCTTAGAGGGTTTTTGTCAGAAATAAGAACTCATTGTTGGTTTCTAAACTAGTGTGGGTGATGGTTTTTTCAAATTTATTTCTCCTGCAAGAGCTAAGCTTTAGTGGGCTCCACAATCTGAGAAAGGAAATCATGAGGTCAAGCTAGAGAGAAGTGTGTGGTTCATAAATGGCGCACAGATTTTGATTGCTGCCTTTTTGCTTCTTTTTGGTTTTTTTCCTGATTTATGTGTCAGATTAAATTTCTTTTTCTTCATTTTTTGTTCTCCTCTTTTTCTCTCATAATCACACTTACAAAAACTCTTTAAAAACCCACAAAAAATCCCACGAATAAGGATGCTCTAGGCTATATTCACCCATACAATCTTTTCTCACTTGCAAAATGTCATATTTATAAATTTGAAATTATTTACTATTCACTTTTCATTCATGCAATTCTATATACTCTTTTAAAGGTTTCAGTTATATATAAATTGAATATAATTGTTTCAAGATATAAAAGTTTGGCATTTTTATGTGTGCGCGTTCGTATGTTCAGGTAAGAATAATGTTTCCTATAAAAAATACATACGGAGTATTACTTTCATCCATTTATATAGATTAATCAATGGCTTAACTTTGTAATATTATAACTTTTTAAAAAATTTGTAATATTCATAAAACTAAATCCAATTTTATTTATTTTAAATTATTTTTAACTGTTGATCAATTTAAATAGATGCATAAGATTAATTCACATTTTTTTGAAAACATTATTCCCATATTATATATATATATATAGGGTCATGTTCAGGTGTGGCCGTGCCCTTACGTGCGGCTTTGCAGTTTACACCACTCAATGTTAAGAAATGCACCACTCAATGTTACGAAATACACCACTCAATAACATTGAGTGGTGTATTTCTTAAATATGAAATACACCACTCAGTGGTGCATTTCGTAACATTGAGTGGTGCATTTCTTAACATTGAGTAGTGTGTAAACTGCACGGCCGCACGTAAGGACGCGGCCACATTTGAATAAAAATCTATATAATATATATATATATAATATATATATATATATATATATATATATATATATATATATATATATATATATATATATATATATATATATATTATGTGTACAAGTGGCAATTTCTTTTTGATGTAATTTTCTTACTTGAAAGCAATGGAAAGCTGAGGCATAGGTTAGGCGCAGGCTTAGGCATAGGAAGACAGGCAGTGGGAAAATCAGACAAAAATGGAATATCGGCCCAAAGGTTTCCGATTGGGTCACGTAGAATTGGGCTTGCTTCCGCCGCCCATAAGTCGGAATGCGTACCTTTCTACCGTTGACTTCCTGTTTACCACGGAAGCACTGACCACAACTTCACTCCAAATAAAATTTCACTTTACATTGCAATTTAATGGTGATGGGGAGACATCCAAGGTTCGGGATCCAATGCTCGGAAAGAAAGGACAGGCGGTTGAGGATAGAGTCAGAAGACTCATTGAGAGAGGACGAGCTTGAGGATTGGAGTCAATTATAGCTGAGAGTCGAAACGTAGTGGGTCCGGTGTCCTATGGCCGGCTGACTCTCGGGAAAGAGTGAACGGAAGCGATTAAATGAGAAGAAGACTGGGGAAGGATGGGTGGAACGGCCGATCGATGGCCGGTCGACGACATAAATCAGGACGTTTCGTTGCAGTTGAGTGAGAATATCAAGAAATACAACAAGTCTCGAGTTAAGAAGGCCAGACGAAGAGGCCAGGCTCGGGTTTCCATCGGGGCCGAGTCATGTCAGGGGAAGACAAATGGAAGGTGTTGCATGAAGAAGAATACGAGGGCAAGAAAGTCAGTGGAGAAGAGTCCGAGGTATGCTGACCTAAGGGCTAGCACTGAAGGAGGAGGTCGGGTCAACACAGGCATCGTGTGGAAGACAGATTAGGAAGTTTCCTAAGGGTGATAGAAGTCAAACGCGAATTTCATGCACTAGATATGGAAATAAGATCAAAATAATTTAGGAAGATAGACCAAATGTAATAAGGAAAGAAATCTCAAACATTTATGATAGTTTAGAGTTACCAAAAGAGAATTAACCCCTCATAATTTGTATAAATAGAAGTATAGAATCTTGAAAAAGGTTAAGCGATTCCTAATACAAGGACAGTCGAAACTCTGCTCAAATTTCATAGCAAACACATAAACAATTTTCAGGTGGTATTGGTCTGCCGTTCGACTATCCGTTGTTGATAAAACCAACAAATGTAATACAATATTGAAACATTTTATTGCTATTTAAGTAATGTGATGACTTTTAATGGATCGAACACACTATAAAATTAGGGATAATATTAGAAAATCAGGTTAAAAAATAATAATATATTTAAAAAGGGTCCATTAGGAACTGGCCTGGCAATTTGTTATGTACCTCAGTTTGTTGCGTAGAGTGAATGTTGATTTTGATAGGGATTAGGGAAGATTGAGTAGACCAAAGATGAAAGATTCATTCAACGTGTTTCGATAGCATTGCCAAACACAACCTCAATAAAATCCTCGTAGATTCATTCAACGTGTTTCGATTGCAATGCCAAGCACAAACCCAAAATTCTCGTTGCCCTCCATTTTTTTCCATGGAAATTAAGGATGCCGAAACCCAAAATTTCGAAACACGCTTCCCTTCCAACTCACGGTTGGTTGACCACCGACTACTCACCATGTTAGACCATGGTATGACCCACCAGAAATCAATAGAAGATCAAGCTTCGCTATGCTAGCAATTACAAAGTATATATGATTTAATAAATAAGAAAACATTTAGAAGTTCGTGTGTCAATTGAGGCACATCCTGCTAAAGGTACAACGTAATTACTATGTAATTTTACAAGGTGACACTATTGAAAAAATAGGCTGATAAAGTAAAAATAACTGTTGTACCATGTCTAACCAATGCTATAGAAGTGAATTCGCTGCTACCGGTGCAGGCTCACAATAATGGCGTCGCCCCCGAAAGTTAATACAACAATCTCTGTCTTTGTGCGCCTGGAACAAGAATTGAAACTTATACACCATACTTGGAGTAATAATGAGACACAAGAAAAAAACAGACAATCTTTGTCTGATGTACGAAATTCAAGGCCAAGCTTGTTTAAATAGTGGAGGCTAAGCAATTCAGGTCACATACTATTTAAAGGATCTTAACCACTCATTAATTTATGGTGAATTTTAAACCGTAAGCCATGAACCACAAAACTTTTCGTAGCTTGTATTTTTCCAACAGAAACATCATGTTGAGATGCAACATAATTAAATGATTTTAGAATGTGTGCTATAGGCGAAGCGTTATGGGAGTGCAGCATAATTAAGTGATTTTAGGTGTGATGAAGTCCGCATTGTGATCTTAGCCGGTAAAGTACCATAAGGAATTAAGTTAACTTGGTGATCGGCTGAAATCGAGAAGGTCAATAGACACTTGAAATTTTGTTATGGTTACTAAGTTAGCTGTCTAACTAATTCAATTAAAGTTCAATAAGTGAGTAGATACGAAATTTTTATCAGGAAAAAAAAAACTACTCCGTATTATTTTAAAATAGTTTGGAGCACTGGTGAAGCATGTGGATGGATTAGTCACCCAGTCTTAGTCTAAGTCTTATATTGATAATTTGATATGTATAAAGTCACATGCAAAGGTACAGTTAAGCAGAATCAGAAAATTAACGTAGGTATAAGTATAGTTGGGAGACCAAATAGAATTTTTTGCGTGGAGTCAAACACGGGTTTCCGCAAGTGCACAATTTATTTCTCGGATATGCATTTCCCCAACAATGTACACCTCTCTCTCTCTTCTCCTTTGACTCCCCTTTCAATATTTCTACTCTCTGTCCAGGCATAACTCACTGATTTAGTAGACAATATTTGGAACAAGAGACCAAAGTTTAAAATTTTACAATAGCAATATAGGGATTATATTTAAAGTGAGCAGATTTTTTGTACACATGATAATTTGGTCATGCTTGCTGAGCCACTAAGCTACCATGATTTACATCCTCCCAATTACTCTATTAGGTAGAAGTGTAAGAGCCATTGAGATTGAAAATTCAACCTTTTGAGACAGTACTTCTACTACCCAGATTTCTGGTTTCCATAAATCCCTCACTTCATATGCCATATTGCAACAACCAATCACCACATTTACCCAACAATAAAGATAAGTATCCAATAATTCAAAGATGATATGACCGTTAAGACGGGCCAACTTGGT
Organism: Ipomoea triloba; assembly: GCF_003576645.1. Taxonomy (NCBI): domain Eukaryota; kingdom Viridiplantae; phylum Streptophyta; class Magnoliopsida; order Solanales; family Convolvulaceae; genus Ipomoea; species Ipomoea triloba. The sequence continues at coordinate 3,212,436 of NC_044927.1, read as the reverse complement.
CCACATGAGTTGCCACAACCAATCACCACATCATTATAAACTCAACTTGCATAAAGACGTGTAAGTGGGTAAATGAACTCATTCATCATTTCAGTTTTTAGAGGTTAAAATTTAAAATTATACATTATTTAAAAGTTACTAATTAACCAATGTTATATACTTAGCATTGATATAAATTACTAGTTTGCTATATTAAAAATCATTCTATCACATCTTTAAAATATCACATTAAGCTCCAGAAATTCATTACACACAAGTATTCGAATACACAATACTTAAATAACAATTTGTTCCAACTAATAATTCACTTAATTGAGTCATTCATCATTCAAATTCAAAGTCTATTATATACAAAGTTCAAATTCCTCACTCTCAATTTAAAAGGGTTTAAATATTAAATTTTAAATTTTACTAAAACCCGTAAGTTAGTAACTACTAACTAGTAGGTTATGCACATTGAACTATTCGCGGCCAATTCAACCCACATAACCCACAGGCCGGTTATAAAGATAGTGGCCAAATAGACCGAACCAAAATTACTGATGTCCAACTCATCTAAAATATGAATGAATAATTGGGTCTAATTTATCGAATTAAGTCTGATTTAATAACTTTAATGACACGTTAATGAGATAATTATAATATGGCAAAAATTTGTGTGAGACTGACTCTTTGATCGTGAGACAAGTCGGGTCAAGATAAAATGTAATACTTATAGTAGTATGTAGTACTAAATCAGGAGCCAAGGACCTTGTGGTCCACTGGCATCAAACCCTTCCCTTTATATGGGAGGTGGTGGGTTTGAGCCTCACTGGAGGCAATACTTACTCTTGTGCAGGTGGTGGGTTCGACCCTTAGAACCTTCAATAGGTTGAGAAAGTAGTTACGAACAGACACTGCATTCTAATAGAGTTAGTAGGAATAAATTATTTATTACTTATATGAGATCGAAAAGTGTAATACTTTTGAGAAAAATGTAATATTTTTACATCTTTAATGTAAACCTTCAATAGGTTGAGAAAGTAGTTATGAACAGACACTGCATTCTAATAGAGTTAGTAGGAATAAATTATTTATTACTTATATGAGATCGAAAAGTGTAATACTTTTGAGAAAAATGTAATATTTTTACATCTTTAATGTAAAAGTATTACATTTTTTTCATCAAGTATTACATTTGCATTTGTGTGGCCCTTGATGAGGTGGATGATAGAGAAGGATGTAGATCAACCATACCAACAAATTTTTAGCGATTTTTAGAGCATACTTATCAGTGGATTTTTTTATTTTTTTATTTTTGTTATTTTTGAGGAGTTTTTGTATGTGTGATTAGGAGAGATGAGAAGGAGAACAAAAAAGGAAGAAAAAGAAAAAAAATATTAATCTGACACATAAATCATAAAAAATCAAAAAGAAGAGAAAAGCATCAATCGAAATCCGGGCGCCTTCTGTGAACCACACACTTCTCTCATGCTGTCCTATTGCTTTCATTTCTCAGATTGTGGAGCCCACCAAAGTTTAGTTTTTGCAGGAGAAATAAATTTGAAAAAATATCACCCACACTAGTTTAAAAATCAAACATGATTTTTTATTTCTGAAAAAAAACAACAACAAATAATCACAACTATGGATGCTCTTAGTATAATGCAAAAAACAAGGGCTGATTTTTTTTTTTTTTTTTATTAATGTAGGAGGTGATTTTTTGGGGCATTTAACTCTATTGACTGAGCTTGGGCAGTCGCGTACTGGAGACGCAACGCACCAGTTGGGCACGTCTATTGGCTGAGCTTCTGCTAGCCAATGCGTTAGATTTAGTTTTTTTTTCTTTCTTTCTGTATTTTTTTTCTTTTTCATTCTTCTCAAACTCTCCTCTCCCTCCTAGTGTCACCTAAAAAATTGTGTAAAATCTTTTACTGATATGAATGCTCGGAGGGAAGGCATTTTGATCTCTTGCAAGGTGTTGATTTTTTGTGAGTCCAAGGAGAGAGAAAAAATGGAGAAAGGTAGTTGACGGGCGTGTTTCACGCACAACTTTTTTGTTTTTTCCCCATCTTTTTTCTTTTTCTCTTTCCTTCATTTCTCTCCTACTTGGATCATCAAAAATCGTGAAAAAACTAAACTAGTGTGGATCCTCTTATATGGGAAAATTTCAAAATATATTACTTTTTGATGAAAAATTAATACTTTTACATCAAAATATAAAAGTATTATATTTATCTTAAAAATATTATGTTTTTCCTTATAAGTAACAAATATTATATATATATATATATATATATATATATATATATATATATATACATTATTTAATTTAGTATTACATTTACTAGTATAAGTATTATATTTACATATTAATCTGACCCCATCCGACCTGTCTCATGAATAAGAATCCGTAAAACAGTTTTACACGAGTGTGATCCTTATAATATCACTCATTACCAAACTTCTCCCAAACTAAGAGCATCTACATCAAAGCATAATTCTTGGATAACTTGAAGGAGAGATAAGGAGGAGAGAGAAGAAGAAAGTTGCTCCTGCAAATATTGGGTTTATATAGAAAACTCTCCATTCGCGAAAAACGTGCGTGAAGGCCAAAGAGCCGCCCAACACTGCACGCGCCCGCTCAGGCGCGCCTGACAACTCTTATTTTTAATTTTTTTTAAAACCATTTTTGTTTTGTTTTTTTTTTCTTTCCCCTCCCACTTTCTCTTTCCTAATCACACTTACAAAAACTCTTCAATTACCGTGAGAAAACTCCATTAATAAGGATGCTCTTATAAGTCAGAAAGTTGTCATATCTACCCATCAATAGTAACAAAATTTCCGGCGGATTCATAGCATGCATTTCATAGCTAGGCATATGAGGCCTCAGCTCGGCCAAGCTGGAGGAGACCCTATCAATTGTTGAATTTGGGTGCACAATTTGTTGTCTTATTAGAGTTGCGTGTTCGTTGTTTATTATGAATTACGTGCGAGTAACGTCACCAATGATAATGAGTTTTAGTACAAATAAATTTTCGTAATTAATTAAACATAAACAACTTTTATTTTGATCCCTTGTCTCTTAACTCACGAACCAAGCTAAGGCTTCTGCAATTTGTTAGTGCAATTATATTATTAATTGTTAACTAAGTTGCTATCAACAAGTTGTTAACTAGTTGCTATATGGTGCCAAAGACCTTATGGTCAAGCGGCATAACTGTGGATGAATAGATACTACATTGTAACAGAGTCAATAGTATTTAAAAAAAAAAAAAAACTAGTTGCTATGGTATTGTCTCAAGAAAAAAAAATTATATTGGCAAAAACTTATGTTAAATTGTCTCAAGGGACCAAGTCAAGATAAAAACGTAGTAATACTTATATTGAAAAATGTAATATTAATTATAAGAGAAAATGTATGAAGTAATATTCTACATTTTGATTTTAAAATATTATTTAAAAAAAAATATTACACTTTGCTCTCCTTATATAAATAACAAATTAAACACCTGATTAGTACTCTTACACTTTTCGGTGTAAATATTAATTACATTGAGTATGAAGCAGTCTTAAATATCCAAGTCAACTGTCACATTCAAAAAGGTATCTACAATTCAGCAAGAGAATTAGTCACTATGTTCAACGATAAAAGTCTGGGTAAACCAAAAAAAAAAAAAAAATTAGTATTACATTTTTAGTGTAAATATTGTTAGGAGTCTTATAAAGTTGTAGTTAAATAGGACTCTATTATTCACTTTGTTATATTGTACACTTGGTTTTATTGATGTATTACAGATTATCTATTCTCATCTGGTATCAGTAGTCTCGGGTAGAATTCCATGGCCACCAGCAATCCTCATGACGGCTCTGTCGAGGCTTCCTCGGAGCGGACTGTCTCTGATGCGGCCATTCCTCCGTTCCCGGCTCCCGCACCATCTTTGTCGTATGCGCACCATTACGTATCTCTGAAGCTCTCCTCGCATAATTACTTGTTTTGGAGGGCTCAGATGGTGCCTTTTCTTCGTGATCAGGGGCTGTTGGGTTTCGTTGATGGGTCTCTACCATGCCCGGTCGCTGCTCCTGCTGCTCCGGTCGCCGCTGCTGCTCCGACGGGAACTGCTCCTGCTGGGTCGTCTTCTACGACTTCGGCTTCAACACAGTCGGGCTCTGTTGCTGTGTGGATTCGCCAAGACCAGGCCGTGCTTTCCTTGCTGATCTCTTCTTTGTCGGATGATGTTCTGCACCACGCCCTTGGCAAGGCCACTTCCCGGCAGCTTTGGGAAGCCATTGAATACTCCATGGGTGCCGCGACCAGGGTTCGGGCGTTGAGTCTTCTTGGCCGGTTGCAGTCGCTGCGGCAAGGAGATGCCTCGGTGGCCGATTATCTCGCTCGGGCTCGCCTTCTTGTTGAGGATCTCTCGCTCGCCGGCCGCCCCGTTTCGTTGGACGATCAGAACTTATACGTTTTCCGGGGACTTCGAGCCGAATACCGCCCTCTCGTTGCTGGTCTCACTCGTGGTGCGCCGGTGTCTCTCTCGGAGCTTTCTGACTACCTAAGCTCTCAGGAGTTCATTTTTGCGGAGGACCTTGCAGATGCGTCTCCTCCGGCAGCCATGGTGGCACGGCGAGGTGGCGGCAGGTCTGGTTCTTCATACTCGAACCAGCAGCAGTACTCGGCACCGCAATAACAATTCCAGTCGCGTAGTGGTGGTGGTCGAACTCGTGGCCGTGGTCGAGGCGGCAGAGGGCGATCCAGGAATGTGATTCGCTGTCAGCTTTGCGATGCCGCCGGCCATACTGCTCTCACGTGCTTCCGGTTTCGGCCAGCCACTGCCGGTCCCCAAGCGCACGTTGCTGTTGCATCCGAAGGGGTTGAGTCCCTCGCTTCGCATCATTGGCTTCCGGATACGGGGGCCTCAAATCATGCCACCCCGGACTCGTCGCTGATGACTGCTGCTGCAGATTATGGAGGTTCGGACACCTTGCGAGTCGGCAATGGTACAGGTATGCCCATAGTTAGTATTGGTTCAGCCTCGGTAGCCACTCCTAGTCGTGTCTTTCGTTTGTCTGATATATTACATGTTCCCGGTCTGTCTGCCCCCTTATTGTCTGTTCAGAAATTTGCTCGTGACAATGATGTTTACTTTGAGTTTTATTCTGATTGTTTTGTTGTCAAGGACCGTATCACCAAGGTGCCTCTATATAAGGGTCGTGCTTCGGGTGGTCTTTACTCGTGGCCTGTTGCGTTGCGTCGTGGTCCTACAGCTCTAGCTGCTCGTGTGTCCTCCTCGGTCTGGCATCATAGGCTCGGTCATCCGCATGTTCGCGTTTTACGTCAAGTTCTGAACAATTGTTCACTTAGTTCTAGTACTGTTAGGGATTTATCTTCTTTATGTTCTGCTTGTCAGTTAGGAAAATCTTCCAGATTTCCTTTACCTCGTGTTCCTGCTTCTAGTACTCGTGTTTTAGAATTACTATACACTGATATTTGGGGCCCTGCGCCGTGTCTTTCATCTATTGGTAATAAATACTTTGTTTTATTCGTGGATGATTTCAGTCGTTATATTTGGTTTTATCCTATGCGTGCCAAAACTGATCTGTATGCCATTTTTGAGCAATTTCGGTCTCAAGTCGAACGTTCTTTTAATTGTAAAATTCTTTCCATTCAGTCTGATCTTGGGGGGAATATAAAAAATTGCATACGCGTTTGTCTAGTCTTGGTATTGTTCATCGGCAATCATGTGCCTATACACATGAACAAAATGGTCGGGTTGAGCGTCGTCACCGTCATGTGGTCGAAACTGGGCTTGCTTTAATGGCTCAGGCTTCGGTTCCTACCCGGTTCTGGGATTATGCGTTTGGAACCGCAGTTTACTTAATTAATAAAATGCCTACTCGTGTGTTGCACGATGACACTCCTCACTTTCGTGTTCATCGTTCTCCTCCGTCTTATTCATTGTTGCGTGTGTTTGGCTGTTTGTGTTTTCCGTTGTTACGCTCCTACAATCGGGATAAGTTGCAGTTTCGGTCAGCTCCGTGTGTGTTTCTTGGTTACCCACCTTCTTTCCGTGGCTATCGTTGTCTTGATTTACATACTAACCGGGTATTTATCTGTCGCCATGTGCGCTTTGATGAGACTGCTTATCCTTTTGCCTCAGTTGTGTCTATGCAGGCTCCTGCTCCTCCGGTTCTTGAGCCATGGGGTGTTGGTCGTGTTACTGTTAGTTTGCCCGACACTCCTCCTGTGGCTCCTGGTGATGATGCTTCTGACTCTTGCACTGTTTCTGATTCGGTTGCTCCTGATGATGTTGTTGTTGCTCAGGCTCGGCCGACTCGGGGTCGGCGTGTTAAGCGGCCACAGGTTCGGACTCATGCTATGGCCTTGCGGAGTGCTACACCGTCTCGGGCTCGCCAGGTTGCCTTGGTCTCTCAGTTGTTCCGTTGGAGCCTACGTGTTATTCTCAAGCGGTTGGGTATCCAGAATGGCGAGAGGCGATGGATCTTGAGTTTAATGCCTTGTTGCAGAATCAGACATGGAGGCTAGTTCCGTTTCAGTCTGGAATGAATGTTGTTGGTTGCAAGTGGGTCTTCCGTGTTAAACAGAAGGCTGATGGTTCCGTTGAGCGGTACAAGGCGCGCCTGGTCACGAAGGGCTTCAATCAGGTCGCTGGTCAGGATTTTTTTGAGACTTTCAGTCCGGTGGTCAAGCCCACGACTGTTCGGTTGCTGTTGTCTCTTGCAGTTTCCCGGGGTTGGCACGTCCGGCAGTTGGACGTTCACAATGCGTTCCTCAACGGTTCTTTGGCTGAGACGGTTTATATGCGTCAACCTCCGGGGTATGAAGATAAGGATGCTCCGAGTCATGTGTGTCTTCTTCAGCGCTCTCTGTACGGGCTGAAGCAAGCTCCTCGTGCCTGGTTTGATCGGTTACACTCTTATCTTCTCTCTATTGGATTTTATTCGTCTAAGACTGATGTGTCTCTGTTTATTTACTCTGTTGGTTCTGTTTGTTTGTTTTTACTTGTCTATGTGGATGACATTCTGGTCATGGGTTCTGATCTTGCTTATGTGACTGGTCTGGTCGCCAAGATGGGTTCGGAGTTTAAGATTCGAGACATGGGCTCTCCGTCGTTTTTCCTGGGCATAGAGACTGTCTCAGTTGATGGCGGTCTGCTTCTCTCGCAACAGCGCTATATGACTGATATCTTGAAGCGTGCTGGCATGACTAATTGCAAGGCGTTGGCTACTCCTGTTGCTTTGACTCAGTCTACAGTTGATGCGGTGTCTCCATATCCGGATCCGACACATTATCGTAGTCTCGCCGGGGCTCTTCAGTATCTCACTGTCACTCGGCATGACTTGTCATTTGCGGTCAATAAACTCTGTCAGCACATGCACGCTCCTACTACTGAGCATTGGGCGATGCTCAAACGTGTTCTTCGTTATGTGAAGGGGACTCTGCATTTTGGCTTGCGCATTTGTTGTTCTTCTTCGGACACTATTCATGCTTTCTCGGATTCTGACTGGGCTGGTGATCCAGGTGATCGGAAATCCACGAGTGGTTTTGCGGTGTTCCTAGGCCGTAATTTGGTTTCATGGGTCTGTCGGAAGCAACGCACTGTGGCGCGGTCTTCCACTGAAGCTGAATACAAGGCCTTGGCAGATGTTGCTGTGGAGGTTACGTGGCTGGTCTCCCTTCTGACTGAACTTGGTTTTCCGCTAGCTTTACCACCGCGGTTGTGGTGTGATAACCTAGGCGCTACCTATCTCTGCGCTAATCCAGTTTTTCATGCTCGGACCAAGCATGTTGAAATCGATTACCACTTTGTTCGTGATAAAGTTGCAAAGAAGGAGCTCCTTGTTCACTTTATTTCCACGAAGGATCAGCTTGCTGACATTTTCACCAAGCCGCTCTCTGGTTCGCGGTTTGCTTTTCTTCGGTGCAAGCTTAATGTTGCTGCCAACCTTCCGCTTGAGGGGGAGTGTTAGGAGTCTTATAAAGTTGTAGTTAAATAGGACTCTATTATTCACTTTGTTATATTGTACACTTGGTTTTACTGATGTATTACAGATTATCTATTCTCATCAATATTACATTTACATAATGACTGTCTATCACTTGTAGGAGTGGCCCCAGCATACCAAACGAATCTGTTCATTGCCCTCATCCAAGTGTACTGATCCTTATATAAAGTCTCAATTCTTGGCATTTAGTTCACGGATATCCATCCGGTGATATTTAATTTTCATATAAAATCTCAGTCTCAGCTAGCCAATAAACTATAAAACAACACTAGAAGCTAAGATTGATCAAAAGGCTAATTAATTAAGGATGAAGCCGTGGTGTTTCGTGGCGACTGTTCTGATGATGTTATTGCTCTCCATGCATTTACATCAGCTGGAGTGCAGAGTTCTTGTTTCTTCTTCTGCAGCCGCCATTAATGGAGACTCTGAAAGCTCCGAAATCTCTGCCGAGAAAGCTTCCATTTCCAGTAAATTCCAATCGTCGTCTCGGAATGGGAAAGCCCATAAGCATAGAGGAAACCAAGGAATGTTTACATTGGCTTCTGGTCCCTATGGAAAAGGCATTGGCCACAAGTAATTTCAATTCACAGTTTTCCAGTATTCCATCTGCAGAATTTATATTATATTCTTTCCATTAGTTTTTCCCTCATCTCTTTCATCAATTCAATTCGATCTACGCTATATACACATATAAATATATTGTTCCAGTTTAGTAGATATGTATGTAGAATATATGAATGCTTACTATATATGGTGATTGTTAATGTAAGACAAGGGGTGTCATATTATTGCATGTAAAGCTTCCAAGCAAGAAATCCTTAGTAAGTTGGTGTACGTGTCTCCGATGGATTGTGACAACATTGATGCCAACGCGAAGCGTACACAACAAAGGAAACCTTAGATAGCTTATAATAATGTGAGTTTAATTGGTTAGCTAAAGTGGGATCTTAATTAAGATTTATACTGGAAACTTAAGTAAAATTAAGTTGGTGATGACATAATTATATTAGAATATTGATCTTAGGAGTTCACACTTGGCTAGGAGCCAGTTGTGCTAACTAGGGGATGTGACATATGGTGGTATTAGATTGTGCCTGTGACATATCCTATATAAATAAGTAATTAATAGATAAACTATATATTCGATCACTTGGATTGAATTAGTTCATTCAATAAAGTATATTATTTTTGTATTGAAGGTACATTATTTGATAATATATATAAAATAATGTATCTTCAGTACTTAAATAATGTACCTTAAAATAATGTATTTTATGTACAAAAATAATGTACTTTTAGTATATTAAAAATGTACTTTTTATTTATGGTTCACAAAACTGTGTGGACCATGGTCCATGCAATAATGAATGCCTTAACATCCATTTGTTGTTGTTTACCCGTTTACATCTTTTATGTGATTTTAAAGTTATTATACATAAGTAAAATTTATTTAATATCACACATTTTAAAGTAATAATTACGGATTTATCTTGTTATAAAAGAAAAAGAAAAGGAAAAAAGCTATACTCTTTCGGCTTAATTCGAATATCATCACTTTGATAACTTGAAATTTTCCGGTTGTTATGCCGTGGACCCAAGTCCACCTTGCAAGGTGGGCCTAGGTCCACCGCTTAATTTGCCGAAATCCCGAAATCTTCTGTATGGATTTTTTTTACTGCAACTTTGGGCCAAAAGAAGCCCATTTTGATTCTCTGCAATGACTACATGACCCAACAAATGTAGATTAGCTCATCATTAACACAAGTATACCACAATACGGACAATACCAATCCTTATATTGTCTACTAGAATTAACCAAAAGCATTATGAACTTTGGTCCACATTATGTACATAAAGTTAACATATTAATTGAAAGTGCATACTTTGTAATATATTAAGTCTATGTATATAATCTAAACTAAGATTTATAATTCGTGTAGTGTACCTTAACGCTACAATATTACTGCACCTAAATAGTTACATAACGGGAGTGAATGAGATTTAAAAATTAAATATCATTATTGACATGGATTTGGTTTTTTTTTTTTAAATATATTTATATAAACAATGCAATTAGTACAATCAATAATGACTAGTCATCAACACCCCCCTAGTTTCAAAGTTATAATGTGCATGCCAATGAACGTAATGTGAATAACATAATGTGTATTTAATTCATATTTAAGTTATACGGTAATGATCGGCACATGCAGTTTGTTGAAATTTAAACGATTTTTATTTTACTTCTTATCCCACATTGAGGAGAGGAAATAATTTTCAAATTCTCAAAATGTACATACAATCCATCATTATGTATTGCTTTAATTTGATGCAGCCAATGACCTGTTAACGTTAACAATAATCGTAGACGACAAATCTTTATGTCGTAACAATGGAAAACAAGCTAGAACTTCGGACTTTGGTAGTAGTTTGATGAAAGGTGTGTCATAATGTCGACATGCATGGTTATACAATCGCCTTTGAGTAAGACTAGCTAATACTCTTGTGACGAAAGGCGGAATTGTTTATTCTAAGCGATCTTATACCTTGACCTAATAGGACCATAGGGAGTTAAGCATAGTGATTCAACATATCAACAAAGGCTACATTTTTGCTCATTGTGCCCAACGAACCCACCTTCAGATCATTTGAAAGGTTGCTCATATTGTCGCGGGTGAGACTCGATCCTTGGAGGAAGATTGTACTCTACTATTATGATGTGTCGTACTTCGAAAGAACAATAAAATTAAAGTGATTAAAGTAATAATTTATACCCGCTTGTGTGGAAAAAAAAAAAAAAAAAGAAGCCTTATAGTAAGACATTTTAAATCTTTTAAAAAGTAATGTACATTAGTTCAGATTTATTACCATTTTGAATGTATAAATATCCAAATTTATCTCATCAACTAAAAAAATTCAAATCCATTCTAACTATCCAAACTAATCAATAATGGACTCCACTCAAAATATTGCCTTAAAATGACCACTCACATGCCATTTTTAAGTCATGTTTTCAACTATTGTTAATACGCAAACCTTTTTAAATGTAGCATAAGTTTGAACTCCAAACTTAAGATCTATATATCACTACTCATGTTCGGAAGACTGGTAGAAGAAGTAAATGTCTCGGCAACTGAAGTTAAATTATGGGCGTAATCTAATCTGCTAGTGATTAGCATAATATTCAAAATTGAAACAACACAGTACTGATTAGCATTTATTTATAATATAATAATATAAATCCAAAAAAGGGGGCCGGGGGGCATTATTGTGCAGAGAGAGTGGAGAATCTTTGAGCTTTTGTCAGTGCAGTTTGTCTTAAGCGGAGGCCATACCTACACGACCACAACACACGCTTGCCTGTTGTGCCGCACGGCCGTGCCGTCTCCGCTGAGGCCATCCACAAGCCTGTTTGCTCAGATCACACTCCCCCAGTCTCCCGGCCCCATGCATGCATGCCTATCGAGTACTGTGTTTGCAAAAAGAATGACACTTATGTGAGACCAAATTCATGAGAGGAGTTGAATATAGTATAATTCGTTGCTGGTAACATAGGATAGAAATCATAAAATTTATTAGAGAAATTTTAATACTAATTTGTATCATATGTTATTAAAATCAATAAATTTTAATACTTATTATGTATCTGTAAATTAAATAATTTTATTGTAAATTGTTAATTAAATAAAATTACATCATATGTTACTTGTGCTATATTAACGATGACATGGCACCTCTTTCGCTTTCCAAAAAGTCCGCCGTGCCACGGTGGACTGCTGCGCCAGATTGCCAGAACCACCATGGATTTTCCTTTACAGAAATTCAAAGAGAGAGAGAGAGCATACAAAGCGTTACTGTAAAGGACCGTTTGGTACGTTTTCCACAATCACATTATTGAATAACATGATTTCAAGAATTCATTTCAGTGGTACCAAACGCCTCCCCAAAAAGGCATCCTTTCGTTCTCCCTTGGCTACCTGGCTCACCATGTCTATATATATTGGCTGAAAATATTTATCAAACACTTCATATATCCTTTACCATTTATCTCCAGTGATTTTGGAAACGATTTGAAAAATGGGTCGGAGCGGAGATGAGCAGCAAAAGAATGGGTTACTGGAGGCGAGATTACTGGATAGAGATGAGGAAGAAAGAGCGTACGAGTCCTCGGAGAAAGTCCACATAGTGGGAGTCGACGAGGCGGAGACTGAGGAGGAGGACTATACGAAAACGCCGCCGTTTTCATGGAAGAAGCTGTGGCTCTTCACGGGGCCCGGGTTTTTGATGAGCATTGCTTTTTTGGACCCGGGGAACCTGGAGAGCGATCTTCAGGCGGGTGCAATTGCGGGGTACTCTTTGCTGTGGTTGCTGTTGTGGGCTACGGCTATTGGCTTGCTGGTCCAGCTCTTATCTGCCCGGCTTGGGGTGGCCACTGGAAAGCACCTAGCGGAGCTTTGCAGGGATGAATATCCAAGGTGGGCTAGAATTCTGCTGTGGGTCATGGCGGAGCTGGCTCTCATTGGAGCTGATATTCAGGAGGTGATTGGCAGCGCCATTGCCATCAAGATTCTCAGTCAGGGGTTCTTGCCTCTCTGGGCTGGTGTAGTCATTACTGCTCTTGACTGGTAATTTTTTTTTTTTACCTGTATGTGCCCTTAGTTTTGTTTGATGCATTAGGCTTCCCAACAATGATTTGGTGGTCCAGTGGGCATGAAGTGACTCTCCCATATGGGAAGTCATCTGGCGATATTGGCTCTCTGTGCTTCAGTAGATTGAGAAAGTAGTCACCTAAACTCCCATACCCCTGCCTAAGTGACATTGCAAGTCGCTTGAAGAGGCGTTGAAGGAGGTAAATCACGGGTCACAAGGGATCCATCTTCATACTTTTGCCAACTTGAAGAGCCCGTCTCTAATCTAGGGAGTCCAATGGTCCAAACTCTAGCCTTGGGAGCCCTAACTCTCAAACGTTGTTGGTGGGAGTCAAACTCCTATTCCCCACCCTACCGCTGGAATGGTGACTTTAGGTCAGGTGGTTTACAATTTAGCTAGCTCCATCGGACGTGTGCCCTTAGTTTGTTTAAGCAAAGAGTGTTTGTTATACTGTTCCAAAAAAAAGTTTTTTTTTTTTTTTGTCATACTCTTTTGTGACAGTATTTTACCAGTAGAGGGAAAGGAATGATTTTGAGAATGAAATAGTTTACACTGTTTTCTACTCTCCCTAACTAACGTTTAGATTGAGCATTCAACTTATAATAAACTCTGCTTTTTACAGCTTCATCTTTCTATTTCTTGAGAACTATGGTGTGAGGAAGCTGGAAGCACTTTTTGCTTTCCTTATTGCTATTATGGCACTGTCATTTGCATGGATGTTTGGAGACACAAAGCCCAGTGGTGCTGAGCTTGTTCTTGGTGAGGACATTCTTAATTTCTGCATCCCCATGCCCTTTTAAGTTTACAAATTGGTCTAAATCCATAATATATAAATGTAGGTGTTTTGATCCCAAAACTTGGGTCAAGAACAATAAAGCAGGCAGTGGGAGTTGTGGGGTGCATTATCATGCCTCACAATGTGTTTCTACATTCTGCTCTGGTACAATCCCGCGACGTTGACAAGCGCAAGATTGGCAGAGTTCGCGAGGCGCTAAACTACTACTCGATCGAGTCTGCAGCTGCCCTCGCAGTTTCGTTCATCATTAATCTGTTTGTGACAACTGTGTTTGCAAAGGCATTCTTTGGGACAGGCCAGGCTGAGAGCATTGGTCTGGGGAATGCTGGGCAGTATCTTCAGGAGAAGTATGGTGGGGGGTTGTTTCCAATTATTTATATATGGGCTATTGGGTTGTTGGCTGCAGGGCAAAGTAGTACCATTACAGGTACCTATGCTGGGCAGTTTATCATGGGAGGATTTCTGCATTTGCAGTTGAAGAAATGGCAGAGGGCATTGATAACAAGAAGCTGTGCTATTATCCCAACTCTCATTGTTGCCCTTGCTTTTGACACATCTGAGGACTTGTTGGATGTTCTGAATGAATGGCTCAATATTCTCCAGGCTATCCAAATCCCTTTTGCCCTCATTCCCCTTCTCTGTCTTGTCTCAAAGCAGCACCTCATGGGTGTTTTCACTATTGGCCCTATTCTCAAGGTGTGTTCTTTTTTATTTCTTTTTTTGAATAACGAGGAAAACCTGCAGTCACTACTTGAAAGTGTGTAGGGTTAAGTTCCTCCTTGTGTCTCTAGCCTACAAAGGACCACAAAGAAGTAAATCGGCCTATGTTGTCCTGACCGACTCAACATAGTGAATAGGTCGCTCCCACTGGGAGTCGAACTAGTAACCTTGACCAACTTGACTAGGGTTGTCATCTCAAGGTGTGTTCTTGCTTAATCTTTCTTCCCAAAAGGTTGAATCTCTAAAGCCTAAGGGTCTCCCACGTTATGACTTGACAGATTACTTGGGAGAATGTAAATCTCTAGCTTTCTTCTCAAATTTCATCTATGTGACCAACTGAGCTGCTCTTGTGGACTCTTTTTACTTAATCTTGATTTTAAGAGTTGCATATTAAAAATAAGAGAGAAACATATGAGTTTAGAGCTAATTGATTGGACTCAGTTTTTAGTGTGATTTGACCCATGTGAATTATAGACTGGTTGAAGGACATTGGCTTAATATTAGATTATAACACTTGAAGATCAGATGCTCTTCAAAATTGACATGAAATGATTTTGGATTATTCATGTTGGTTGGGGTTTTATGTGCAGGTAATATCATGGATTGTGGCCACCTTCCTGATTGCAATCAATGGATATCTTATGGTGGACTTCTTCTCTTCAGAAGTTAATGGAGTGCTGTTTGCATCTGCTGTTTCTGCATTTGCAGCTGCATATGTTGCATTCATAGTATACCTGGTTTCATGGGGCATACCATTTTCCAGAAACAAGAATTGATCCAAACAATCCCAAATTTACTCATTCCGCGTGGCTCTCTTTTGATTGAAGATCGATGGTGATTGAGAAGGATAATGAAGAAGACATTGTTGGGGCAGACAGTAGCATGTAGGCATTCACCAAAATCTTTCATGATTTGAAGTGACAATAAGACTTATTTTTAGCAGCATGGTTAGTGTTTGATTTCTGCCACAAATAATGGTGGTAGATTTGGGTTTGACTCCTTGTATGCAAAAATGTAGTGTTAGTCTTGGAATTCAATTGGCTAATTTAATTCTTCATGCTTTTGGTTAGTGTTTTTTTTTTTACATGACTTTAAATTTTAAATAGAGAGCTATGAATTGCAAAGTTGGCTCAATATATTATACATTATTTTAGCTTATAAAATACATTATTCTAACACATAAATACATTATTGTAACTCATAGAATACATTATATTATTCCAAAAATTTAATTATTTTGACACATATAAATTACGTTATTTTATCCCAGAATGCTCATTATTTTACCATGCGTGTAAAGTAAAGAAATTTTTAACATTAAAATATTATTTTGGACGGTAGTCCACACAATAATTTGCCAAGACGGGGTGTGGATCATGGTTTTGGATGGGAGAGGAAGATGGATGTGAATATGAAGGAACTGTTACTACTGAGTCCAGTGGGCTCACCATTTTTATCTGAAAACTCATCTTAGTATTGGGCCTAATCGAATGGGCAACTGAAATTGTAGATCAAAAAGCCCAAAAACGAATGGGCCAGAATACTGTTGAGTGTTGAGATTGCTGTCAGTGATCATATCAGACACAACGACGACAACAAATGCACAACACGAAATTAGACGATAAAGATGGGTTGCTTTACGTCTTTGTCCTTGGATGCATGCAAACACAGACACGACTACATGTCAAAACATGTTGTGAACTATCCACTATTAATGCTGACCTATCTTGTTTATTACTCCATTATTGTTGTTATTATTATCATCTAATCAAAATGCATGAACATTCAAATTCAAAACATACATGTAGTGGACTATCAATCCTTAACCTATGCTGTTTATTGCTCCATTATTGTTGTTATCATCATTATTATTTCTTGATATATATATATCTAATGAAAATGAAGATCAAGATAGTGTATTTAAATTTGCGTTTATTAAGTATAAGAAAATGTTACAGGCTGATTTATCTCCTTATGATCCTTTACCAATTAGGGTAGTAAAGTATTGTAGCTAGACTTCACCCATGCACATTCAGGCTTCGAGTAGCAATTACTGGTTTTCCCATAAATCAAAGAAAATGTTACAAGTTTGAACAATGAAATGATGTGTTCCATCTTTATATGATACTAAATTGAAGGATGTGTTTCGTCTCAACTAAAATTTAAATTGATAGTTAGATTGCACATTTATATATATTTATATTATATGTTCAACATGAACTTTAATGAATTAAAAGTTATTTTGTTGTATATAATTCTTTACTATAAAATAATTGTCTCTCTTTGTAGAACGGTTTAGAAATTTGTTGTATTGATTTACTTATTGGTTGTAATAGAGTTTTGATTGTGTGATATAGTAAATTACATCCTTCACAGTTTAACAAAACCCTTCATAATCCTATCGGATCAGGGTGTGACTTGTGAGGAGTCTTGATGGCAAAGGATTTCGCTTTTTGAGGGTGAGTAAAAAACACAGAATATATGAAAAGATTCGAAATTTATTATCAAATTGCAACTCAAATCCTATGACCAATGTTATTGGTATTGATGAAGGTTAAGAATGCATTTACTTTAATTATATAGTTTTTCTTTCTCTAGCTTCATTCTATATTTTCTGAATTAAAGAAATGTACAAGTAAACGAATTCTCTTTTTTTCTTTTTCATTTTTTCTTTTTCAAATTTTCGTTTTAAGTAAAAATAAAAAATTTCTTTAATTAGTGAATACTTCACACTAAGTACCGAATATCTATCTATCTAGGGTTAATTAAAGTGAAGGTTCTAAGGTTAATATAAGATGGTTTAGTGATCCATAGATAGACTAATCATGCCATGCTTTCTTGAGACCAACCCCAGTTTGTACTTGCTTCCATTATTTTGTATTTCTTTTCTTTGGTTTGCTTTTGCTTTTTTGAGTTGAATCCAGGCTACATCTGCCGCAGTGCAGCACCCAACTCTAACTGCCACTCACTCATCATAAATTTTGGTGATTTTAAATTTATTGGCTTGTTGGGGGGACCAATGCTAAAGTTTCCTTAGGGTTAACATGCTTCTCATGAACCTCATCATAACACTCTCAACCTTATTTGTTCCAACTCAAATAACTATTCATTACACTACTCAATCTACTAAAATAATTAAATAAAATTACTTCACTTTTCAATCTTTTCTTTAAATAAATATTATATTGAAACTTTAGTAACAAGTTGGAGAATGTCATGGGTTAAATTAAGTCGATTTAATTGTATATTACAGATTTTGTAATCTTTGTTCTTTTTTTTTTTTTTTAAAACGTCAATCACATCAATTTATTTGTGCCAATTCATAACAAAAGTGTGTTGACACTCCCCATTATGTTTCGGTGTGTTTGTATAAACCCCATCATAACACTCTTGATATGCTTTTGACCCGAATAAGTATTTATTAGACTCAAACTACAAAAAAATAAATAATAATAATAATTTTAGTTTTAATTCTTTTAAAACGAAAATTGAATCCTTTTTTTTTTTTTTTTTGATATTAGAGGAAGAAAGAAAAAAAGATCAAACAAACAAATAAACAAATAAATATGAATCAACAAGTCGACAATATAGCAAAAATAAGTGCCAACGACCAAGTGATCAAGCAGCATAACTATGATTCTTTCGAATGAGAGGTTATGTTTTTAATATATCTCGATCACATTAATTTATTGCGTGTAATTTAATAATAAAAGGGTGTTGAAACTCTAGACTATGTTTTGAATATAATGTGTTTATTTGTACCCCCAAGAAAAGCAAAAGCCCTATCTATCCAAATTGCTTGATTGCAACAAATGGAAAGAGCATGAGATGTATGGTGAAACGTCAAAGTGAGATAGATGGGCAACTACATACACTACCACCAACACTATCATTATCAATCACTTAGGTTTAAATGAGAGAAAGATCAAATTGACCCCTAAACCCCAATAATTACACAAAACTACAAACACATCTTTTTTAACTTTGTTCCAAAGCTTCAACAGCCCCAATCACCACTGCTTAGCTTAAAGATATGATCCAAACAGCCCAGAAAACATGCAAAAACAACAACAATAATCCTGGCTGCTTCTTCTGCACCATGGCTGAACCAGATCCATCTGCAAGAAGATCCAGAATAGCCAAATGCTTCAGAGAATTGCCTCTCAGAGATGACAAAGAGCTGTTGATCATCCTAACTGGTGTCTGGAGAATTGCTGTGGCTAAGCCCGATGACCCCGAGTTCCCGGCCCTCGGGCTCTTCCCTTGCATGGCTAAGCTCATCAATTACAGAACCAATATGTCCATCCCCTACTATGCAGCTCACATCATTGGCTCCTACACTATGAACACCTCAGAATTTGCAGAAATGGCTGTGAGGGCAGGGGTTCTGACCCCATTAATGGAGCTTCTGAGAGGGAAAATGAGCTGGGTTGAGCAGAGAGTTGCAGTGAGGGCAATTGGCCACATTGCCAGCCATCGAGCCACGTTTAAGGCGGTGGCAGCCCACGAATCGGAGATCGTGAAATTGGCGATGAAGATTGCCTGTACCTGTATAGAAACAGTGTACAATGAGTTTGTGAAGATGGGAAGTGAGGGGAGAATGGAATATCAATGTGAATTGATGGGAAAAGGGGTGGAATTGCAGAACAAGAAAGCTGAAGCCTGGGCTACCCAGCTTCAATGCTGGTCTCTTTACCTCCTCAACTGTTTTGCCAGAAAGAAAAGATCAATCAATCTCATCTGCAACCAAGATTTCCTCACACAACTCAGCTCCATCTGGGGAGGACTTGAAAACCAGAACTCATTCTCTGGAATTGGCCTAATCAGAACCCTTTGTCTCACCCAAAATGGAAGAGAAAACATAGCTAACTCCCCTCGTCTCCTCAAAACCCTCTGCAATCTCTCAAGATCCTCAGACCATTCCCAAATTAAGGCCATCAAAATCCTGCTTTCACTTCTCCAGGATGCCAATATAAGACACAAAACACTGCAAATTTCCGCGCCATTTCTCGTCGATTTAGTAGAGCTCAGAGCCAACAGAGCAAGACCAAAGCTAGGTGATCAGATTGCAGAGCTTCTCTTGCAAGACTACGCGAAAACTAAGGTTGAAAAATCAGAGTCACTGAGTCACCGTAATTTACCTCTCTACTATCTTGTGGGGCCAGAGGGCCAGGGAATTTCGCATTTTCTGGATGAGGCTTGGGAGTTAAAGGTGGGGAGAAGAAAACGAGACGAATTAATGTCCGAACGGGAATTAAAGCAGAGGAGAGTAATGGTTTCCCTGTTGAAAAAAGAAGGGAACCAGAAATTCTGGGCAGGGAAAGTAGCAGAAGCGGAGATAATGTACAAAAAAGCTCTGGATTTGTGTCCATTGAAACTGAGAAAAGAAAGAATCGTTCTTCACAGTAACAGAGCCCAGTGTTTCTTGATCCAAGGAGAAGCAGAATCCGCCATTAGCGACACAACGCGAGCTCTGTGCTTATCAGGGCAAGCCAATCCCCACCTGAAAAGCTTGTGGAGAAGATCACAGGCGTTTGATATGAAAGGAATGGGCAGAGAGAGCTTAATGGATTGCATGGCGTTCATTAACGCCTGCTCCAAAGCCAAGGGGAGAAGAGGCATGAAAATCCCGTACTACGCCATCCGAATGTTGAACAAGCAGATGAATGCCACGTGGATTTTCGCCGCCGCCGCGGCGAAGATTGATGATGATGAAACGCAGAGGGCCGTCGTTTTACTTGAAAATGGTGAGACGAAAGAGAAGAAGAAGAAGAAGAAATTTTTGGATGGTAAGATGGAAAAGCTGATTGGAAATGGTATGCATAAAAAGAAAGGGCTATGGAGGAGGATTAGCATCAAGAAAAACAAGGGATTGGATCGCCGGAGCTCTGTAGATTTCTAGATTTATTATTATACGTTGGCCGTGAATTATAGTGGTATAGTAGTTAGTGATAATGTAAGATTTATTACTCCGACAGTCCGACATACATTTTCATTAATCTTAACGAACTTTGATCGTCATTCTTAGTGATTCTTGTCATTTTTCAATTCTGATGCTCGTGGCTAGAAGAGAAGAGTTCAATTAGTACGATGATGTTTTTTAATTTTTTTTTTTTTGTTTAGTGTGTTAAGCCATGATTACTTCTTGAGAACTTATGTTGTGTTCGGATGGTGAAGACTAAATGGGGAAGAAAAATTTAATGAAGCTATTCATGTTTGAGAATTGTTGTAGGAAACTTGTTCTAATTTAGGGAATCCTTTGGAATTACAAGTTATACTCCCTACTTTTGCTTCCTCACACAAAAAATTGACGTTAACACTTTCCTTGGGATCCATAGAACGAATATAACAACTCATATTTTCTTGGGAGTAAAAAATGGAGTCCATGTACTAGAACTCAAATGAGCTGGCAAATTATATGGTGCACCATACTGACCATAGTATGTCTTGCATTATAGACCCTGACCTAAAAATGATTTTTAGATTTTGTGCATGTAGTTGACAGTTTTTGTACATGTAACTATCATAATATGTGTCAACAATTATTCTGTAGTTGTAGTTGATACATTATGTACATGTAGTTGACAATTTCTATATTTACTATCATATTATGTGTTAGCAATTATCAAGTTATTTGTTTATATTGTTAAATGTAGGTACAAAATGTATTAACTGAACATACTAAATTTTTGTACCAGGTTCACAATGCAATATGAATCATGGTCATCCTATAATAATTGGGGGAGCTGGGGTAGGATTTTTTTAGTTTGCATTGGACTATAGAAAACAATGTTTAACTGATTTATTATACGCAGGTATGATAGTTTTACGTTCTTATGTTTTTTAGTTTAATTTGGTTCATATCAAAACTAATAAATGGATTAATATTTTTTTTGGTTACCAGAAGCTTTAATCATTGAGTTGTTAGGGAAATTTGTTAGTTCCATACGTTAATGATTTTTGACTTCGCGTTTTATGCTTCTGTGACATGTTTCTTATGTAAAGGGTAAATTGAATTTTTTTTTTTTTAAATATTCTTAAAGTGTTTATATTATGAACTAAATACTTGAAATAACTTTTTGAGGAATATAATTATTGTGTCTATAGTGTAACAACAAACATGTTAACTTATTTTCTCATCAAAGTGTTTCCTAACAAATTATTACCCAAATGCAATAATTATTAGTCATACTATAATTATTACCTGAATTTTCAGCTATACTTTTTAACATATTATGGATTCTACAACTATGACTTATATGATTTTAAAAAATTATATACTACGGAGTATTATTTTTTTAAAAAGATTTCAATATAACTATAAATTTTAACATTGAGTACTAATATTGAGTATTTATTTTTTCCCGTGCACATAGAAAAGAGTAGTTATAAATACAAACATAGATGGAGCAAATATGTATATCCGTTCTATTATAAATTTAGAATGCTTTTTGGAATATGCAAAATATTTGATACGCGTATACGATATTAATTTACTTCATGTTACACACATCAAAATTCAAAGGCAATATTAAGTAACAATGTTCAACGGGTAATACTCTCAAAAGTAGTTTGGAAAGATAGCGTTGTGGATTTGTGGGGGAGGAAATCTATGTTAAAAATTTTATATTTTCAAGACGGAACTTGTGTTTTCTTTTGGTTTGGTTTGGTTTGATTTGATTATGATGTTTTTGTCCAAAGGATTTTCTTTTCTTTATTATTTTTTTTAAAGAGAAGGTACAAAGAAGTCAAACTATTGCTCAAGAATTAAAATTCTAGAAAGGACAAGTGGTTCTTCTCATTTCATAACTTAATATCTATTCTTATCACAAGTTGCTAAAAAAATGATAAACAATATTGGAAAAGGTAAATAATATAGCCTGTGCTTGTCCAAAAAAAGTTGCATCCCTTTAATTATTGAACCACCTTTGAAATACAGAGATTAGGCTGAACGTCTTGCATACCTAACGCACTAGTGAAGATTTTGGGTAGATCCAAAACCCTGTTTGATTTTACACGTACTTGTCTTCTAGGGTTTTGAGTTGGAAAAAGACTTTGTGAAAACTTGAAAATCACGTCAAAATAATCACGAGATTTGATTTCGTGTTTTGTAATAAGCATAGTGGAAAGTAAGAAAAAGTAGGCAATAATTTAGATTTTTTAATATATATATATATATATATATATATATATATATATATATATATATATATATATATATATATANCAATAATTATTAGTCATACTATAATTATTACCTGAATTTTCAGCTATACTTTTTAACATATTATGGATTCTACAACTATGACTTATATGATTTTAAAAAATTATATACTACGGAGTATTATTTTTTTAAAAAGATTTCAATATAACTATAAATTTTAACATTGAGTACTAATATTGAGTATTTATTTTTTCCCGTGCACATAGAAAAGAGTAGTTATAAATACAAACATAGATGGAGCAAATATGTATATCCGTTCTATTATAAATTTAGAATGCTTTTTGGAATATGCAAAATATTTGATACGCGTATACGATATTAATTTACTTCATGTTACACACATCAAAATTCAAAGGCAATATTAAGTAACAATGTTCAACGGGTAATACTCTCAAAAGTAGTTTGGAAAGATAGCGTTGTGGATTTGTGGGGGAGGAAATCTATGTTAAAAATTTTATATTTTCAAGACGGAACTTGTGTTTTCTTTTGGTTTGGTTTGGTTTGATTTGATTATGATGTTTTTGTCCAAAGGATTTTCTTTTCTTTATTATTTTTTTTAAAGAGAAGGTACAAAGAAGTCAAACTATTGCTCAAGAATTAAAATTCTAGAAAGGACAAGTGGTTCTTCTCATTTCATAACTTAATATCTATTCTTATCACAAGTTGCTAAAAAAATGATAAACAATATTGGAAAAGGTAAATAATATAGCCTGTGCTTGTCCAAAAAAAGTTGCATCCCTTTAATTATTGAACCACCTTTGAAATACAGAGATTAGGCTGAACGTCTTGCATACCTAACGCACTAGTGAAGATTTTGGGTAGATCCAAAACCCTGTTTGATTTTACACGTACTTGTCTTCTAGGGTTTTGAGTTGGAAAAAGACTTTGTGAAAACTTGAAAATCACGTCAAAATAATCACGAGATTTGATTTCGTGTTTTGTAATAAGCATAGTGGAAAGTAAGAAAAAGTAGGCAATAATTTAGATTTTTATATATATATATATATATATATATATATATATATATATATATATATATATATATATATATCGGTCCATAATTAGATGCGAACTGATCTTAACATATAAACCTGTGAACTACTAAAAAATTACACAACTACTACATGATTGCACCGCATCGAATGCGACTGCACCGTAAGGTCTCTCCAAGCATGTCTGGGAGCCGTTGCGGTCCAATCCTCTAGTAGTTTACAGATTCGCAAGAGCCGTTGCGGTGCAATTCTTTAGTAGTTCACAGATTTGCAAGTTAACACTGGTTCGCACCTGATTACAAATCTCTCTCTATATATAGAGATAAGTAAGCTGAAAGCAAGACTCCTGCTGAATCAAAGAGATAATGGTACACATATTATGGTTACATGTATACAGATTAATAACACAGATTGTTAACTTAAACCCAAGATACAATTCGCATTGGTGTTTTTTGTCAAATGTTGCCTTTGCTCAGACCCTATCTCTAGTATGTGTGTGTCTGTGTGCTTTGACTGTCACATCTACTCATAAAAAATAAAATTTAAAAGAAAAAAAAAGTCTAGCTTAATCTTGTTAATAGCAGCTCAGTCTGAAGAGTAACTTAGAGCGGCGACAACCGATCCCGTCATCTCGAATGTCGACGACACATCTGCGTAGCCTTTCCAGGATGTATTCACCTTCAGGGCTGGGTACAACCATTTCTTTACAGAAGATATAAAGGAGCTAGGATCAGACTCCAGGATTGCTTCCCAATCCACCTGCAGACCTTCTGGAATGCTCCCTGTGAATTCCATATTCGCGGCGAGTAGAAGGCCAAGCAGAACCACAAACCCGACAACAGCAGATCCTCTGGAGAGTGGCATGAAATTATACCTGAAACATAAGAAAGAAAAATGTCTAAAATGAGAATGAATTCCCATGTGGCCATGGCCTTGAAACAAGTACAAGCCAAATGTTTTACCAGTAGAATGTCATTCTCAAGATTGCATCTCTGACATTTTCTAGTGCTTCAAGTTTAGTTGAACCATATGTCTCACCGCAGTAAACATCACATAATGCCTGCATATTTATGTCAGATGTGTTATTGTGGTGATATAGGAGAGGTCATGTATGCATAAAGAAACTGGTGCAAACTCTCCATGTCCTCACCGACTAGGAGGCTAGCACTGATCTCTCTAACATGTCAACTAGATTTTTTTATTTTTTTTTTTAAAAAAGAAGCTTGAATGATGCATGTGAGAATGTGGAATAAAATTATCTGAACACAGTCTGATATGATCAATAAACATCTAGTTAAATTACTTTTATCTGCTTGACAAATAAACTATCAGTAAATTGTTACAAGCACAATGCGCAATACACATTAATCCATAGAATTCATCCAAGAACAATCTCTAGAGAGATGTACCTCCCAGGCTGATGTCATTTCCGTGTCAAAGGCATCCCACCTCGCAGGTGTACTTGGTGTTCTTATTGAAAAGTCATATCCAACTTCACCCCTGAAAAGGAAATACATAAACAAACGCAAAAGAAATCTGAACCAACAAGAGAAAGAGAGAGAGAGCTCTATACATTTTTACTACTGTGATTCTTGTCCCTTCAAGGCGCTTCCTGAAACAAGGAAAAGCACAAATTAATGACAAGAGAAGGTGATAACATGAGAATGGCAAAGTAAATATGAAATCACTGAAAATAATACCCCTCAAATGCCATGCTGTGGCACCAGGTGGCCAACCAAAAGTCCTCACCAATAACTCTATAAAGATCATGGCAAGATTCAGCACTCATGATCTGCAAATTTTTATTCGAACATTAAGTTTTTTTTTTTAATATATGTTTCACCAATAATTGGGAGAAAATGGTATTCTGGAGAAATATAATGACAGGATTGAACTACAGGATTCAATAACAAGGACGTGTCAAAAAGAGAAAACAGTATGAACTAGAAAAGAGAAATTGAGAGCTGCCAGAAATCAGCTCCAGACTATAATAAAAGGCAGTTAGCAAAGACTATTTGAATTTAGTAAAATGTCTGAACTGAAAACTTCTTGCTCATTTCCAAAGCATAAAAAATTTTCATCTTGTTTCATTTTCATAGCAACATTATGAAAATGGTCTTTCTGCAACTCACCTCCTGCAATTTCCCATTCTCAGAAAGATCAAGAATGTTGTCGTTCTTGTCAAATACAGACTTGTTCTCCTTTATGACTGCTTTGGCAGCATTCAGTGTTCTGCATAATAGAAGTGTTAAGAACTTCTACAAAAGGCATGGCAGCAATAAAATGCATTACCATCTTACCTCTCAAAATTTGGATAATAGCGAGCCACTTTGGCTTGCCCAAGAATGAGGGGAGTGTGAGACCCAAATCCAGAAATGAATTCCTCACTACAGACAACGATGTTGAAAATTTCATGAAAACCCAGAGCAGCAACAAATTCAAGATATAATAGGCATGTATGTGCATGAAGCTACAATAATTTCCAAATAACAATAGCATTATGCAATGCCATTTAGGAATCTCCTTCAGAGGTTTGTCCATTAACAATTGGGATGTGAACAGGTTATAAGATTGAGAAAGAAAGTGAGAGACTAAGGTAATCCCATAAACTATAATGACTAAGCTAATGTAATCAATATTCAACATTAAAACCATAAAGCCAATACCTTCTAGGTGGAGGGTTATGAAAATACCTATATTCTTATTAACACTCTAGGTTAAACACAATGACTTTATACCCACAAAGGTATCCAAGCAACCATCAACTAAGTTACCCTTGAGAGATACAAATCACAGAATACATAATATTAGCAAACACCAAAAGATCCTATTTAACAAGAAATCTAAAACGCCACATCTTTCTACAAGCAAATGATCAATATCCAATTCAGAGAATCAGAGTCCCATTTGAAACTTTTTAAAACATCATCTCTCATTGGCATAGGCTAAGACTTCATCAATGTTCAGTATCCTGTGTATTAATTTCTGATTTTGAAGTTTTATCTGTTTTTATTAGTAACAGTTGCAATCAGGTAGTTCTTCCAATGCTAGTTAAGGAAAATAGAAAGCAAGTTCAGTACCTTAATTTGTTTATCCAGACAACTGGATCACATGGTTCAGATATTTGTCTCCATTTAACAGCTAAAGAATACAAATCTTGCCATGACATTGTAGGGCGTCCAGCTGGTCTGTCATCTGTTGTTCCATATGAAGATGTTTCTGAGAAACTGCTAGTACTACAACCAGCACCACCTCTGTTTCGGCTAGGAGGATTTATCCTTTCCTTCCTCCGGGCTCTCTTGCCACTTTTAGATGTGCCTTTATGTAAATGTTTCCATTCTACTTGTATAGTACGCCAAACTCTTGAAATTTTTTGTGCAATTTCAATAGCTGCTAAGCCAGCCATCCGATGCTGATAAATTCAAATTTCATAGGATGATGTTAGAGATTGAAGGAATCAATGCATGCAAAGCAGTAAGACAGGACATCAAATAGCTAGGCAATGGCAAACACTAAGACTTCTGTCTGTTGGCACAACTCTACCACGTAAATAGAAAACAACAATATTAAATGCTTGGTCATCAATACAATGAAGAACAATGCAGATCTCAACTTTCTGTCAGAGCCACAGCATATTAAACAGAGGGTTGTTACAATCCCCGAAAAATTCAATACGGTATTGTGATAGAGAAAGATTTTAGTAGTTTAGGTACATGAAACAGTCAGCACCATGCTTTCCGTATCCTCCTCCCACAAAAGAAAAGGAACATTTAGATTGATTGAAAATGGGATGGTGTAAGAAAAATCAATTTTTTTCTAAGTGTGCAACATCAAATTATAGGTTCTGGAATGAATCTAGTGCATACAAATGTAGAAACAAATACTGAAGATCTTTTATAAAATGCACGAGAAAGAATATTTATGCACTCAAAACTAGACAGGACATTGAAGCTTGAGAATAAATCTTTAAATCAATCACCTGACGTTTATTGGGCAAGAAGCCAGGACAATTATATTGGATCTTCCTCCCAATAGAATCTGCTGCCTGTAGAAGTGCAAGTGTTTGCTTTGTTGAGGCAAAATGTAGCGTTTTTAGCTTTCCCTTCTTCAAGGAATCCTTGAGGGGAGGTTGCCTATAAACTTTTTCGCACACATCTTTAGGGTGGAGCCTTTTGCACCAATATTCCTAGATAAATAAGTCAAAATAAAAATGGTAAGACAGAGATTGGAAGACCATAAGAAATAAAATCAACCAAAATCAGGAAAAATATAGTTTCTCAACTCAGCCAGAAAAGACCTATATATCCATGTATTAACCTGGCAACCATTCCAAACAGACCAACAATACAGACAATTTAAGTACCAAAACCCAAATCTACAGCTAATTATTAGGATTTAACTGTTGTAATTACAAAAAAGATACCAATTCTCTTATTAACCAGGTTCATAAAAAAGCTACCTGAAAAAAAGAACATACCAGTCTCCTCAAGCAATATATACAAACAAACAAATAAATACTTAAGAAGATAACAAGTGTCTAGTTCCATCCATATACAACATGTTTAAAAAAGAATAACACAATTTCATTTCGAAACAACAAAAGATTAAAAGCCAGCAACATATTCAATATACAACTAGCTTGTATAGGCACATACTACTTTATATGTTACCTTAAATAGGGGATCAATATCTCCATCAATATCAAACCAACAAAATTCACTGTTGAGCTTTGAAGCTGTATATAATACAATTTCTTTCTGCAAGAAAAGATTGTAAAGTAAATGGGTAGTAAAGACTAAAACATAAAGTAGCAGCTACTATTCCTTAATCAAGGCACAAGGGTTACCACTCTGGAATACAACCAAACAAGAGGAGAATTGAAGTCTAAAATGTTAAAAGACTCATTAGAATATGTACCAAAGAGCACTGCAACTGAAGAATCCATTAAACAGTTATATTTCGGTTCAGAACCAAGCAATAAAACTGGAATAGTCAGCCAAATTAGGAAGCAAAGCCAAACTCTCCCACCTACCAATCAGCAGCATACTTTAAAATAATGTTATGCTCATCTCAAAGCACTTGTCCAAATAGCTAGATAAGTACAACAAGCACAGAATAGAATGCCATTTTTTCTCCTAAATAAATGGTTGAGGTTGCAGATTTTGGCTGATTGAAACAATCAAACAAAATTGTATGTTATATTTATATTTTACTCTTCATGTACTAGCTGATATTCAGTCCAACTGTACCTGAAGTCAATACATGCTTTAACCAAATTTTAAAGAATCTTTGGGAAGACAAGAAAGAAGAGTTTCTCCAGCAACAAGGGAAGATGGCAAGAGAAAGAGTAAATAAAAGAAGCAGCAAGAATGCATGTTTGAGTATTTCTACAACAATAACAATAAAATTTTATAAAGAATCAACTACCTGATAGAAGGCTAAGCACTGAAGTACAAATTTTTCCATTGAATCTAATTCCAGATCCAAAGCAGCATCATAATCCTTTACCTACAGCATGAATGAAAATCATGGAAGTGAATCCAGAGAACAAACGAATATTTAAATGTTTCAGATCTTTAAGCCAAAAGAAGAAAACTGATTTCCCCATACTGCATCTTTATATTCCCCAATGGCATGATAGCAAGAACCTCGCAAATACAAGCACTCAACATTTCCACTATCAAGAGTTAGCCCCACAGATAGATCCTTGATAGCATTCCTGCAACAGTCAGTGGATGCAATTAAACCATAGGAACCCATTGTTGAAGATAAAGAAATACATAGGGCCTGTGATTCAAACTCTTTTTTTCTCATTTCAAAAACAAAAAACCACAGTTGGAAAATTCTTTCAGAAGCATTATTAAAAATAAAGGTCAAAACAAAAACATGTCAAAGGGTGTCATTACCAGTTCTATTATTGTTTCAGCCCAAAATGTTCAAACACAAAGGACTCAAGAACCTCACATAAGGTTCAGACATCCCTTTACCAATTGATAAAGGGATGAAGAACAAGGTGCAAAATTATGAAAATATCAATGATGTGATCAGAGATCATAAATGCCATCCTCTAGCTTCAATATAACCCACAATTCCATGACTCACCCACCACCTTCAATATCTACTGCTTTTGATATATATACATAAAACTTTTCGGATCCCTACCTGTGCTCTCCCATCCCATGGAGAAGCAGCCCACGCATATGATAAGCTTTAGCAAACCTATTCCAAAATGGAAAAAGAAAAGTGAAAAACAATGCTCAAGCTTGATCTTGGGCTTTGGATCATATTGCAGCCCAACTCCTCAGGTCATAAAAACATTTAGATTTCAAAATTAGATGCACAAAAATGCTTATATACCCTGCATCAATTTGTAGAAGTTGATGCAGGCATTCCAAAGCCTTTGCAGAGTTTGCCAAGTCTTGATAAAACTGCAAAAAGAAAGAAAACAGGAGTTCAACACCACTGAAACAACTGGAGAAAGTACAACTGATGCATGCACTATATTTATAATAAATAAACAGGAATTTTAGACATTATTAAAAATCCAGGTAATTGGCCAATCACACAGAATTTCTTGTAGTACACAAATATAATGCTAATTCAAGAAGTATGAAAAGTGTGATAGAAGAAAGGAGATTCAAACAAATAAATATGTAGAAGTGGTCATTTGTTCACCAGAAAACTGATGCCCATTTATATCATTACTTTCAGATTGAAACTTCATAACATATTCATGTATACGGTATACCTGTGTTAGATGAGCCCAGGCCTCAACAAAATTAGGGTCTATGTGAATTGCCTTCATGTGTGCCGCCTCAGCCTTTTTATATTCGCCAATTGAGGCTAATGCCAAGCCCTATAAAGGTTGACATTTTTCAAACAGCACTAATTTATCATACAACAATTTCAAAGAGATGCATGTAAACATAATTCATTCTACAAGTATTAGTATTTAGTAGACATAACGGACTCACCAAATAAGTGTGTGCAGATTTGTTACTCTTATCAACCTTTACGCAGGAGGAGAGGTCTTCAGCTGCAGCTTTGAAATCCTTGAACTTAAAGTTCACAATTCCTGCACATAGTTCAATCATTTAATCGCACTTTTGACATCTATCATTGACTGCAATACATTCAAGACTTTGTGTACTCATGTGGTTGTGCCAGGACATGAATCAGATGTATTAAAGATTGTATCATTACTATGAAAGTGGGCCAACATATATTGATGCCAATGAGATGGAGTACAAAATGAAACAAACACAGACATAATCCTCAATTATGCAATGTAGTTTTGAAGAGGACCCAAAAAAATAAAAATTTAAGGTCCCTCATATGAATAATATACAAGTAAAATGAAACCTAAGGTACCAAGGAAACCACATTTGATATGCAAGTCTGATGAATTTCAAGGAAAATTACCCCTTTCATGTAATATGTCAGCTGAGTTTGGCTCAAATTCTAAAGCTTTAGTCAAATCTGCAATTGCCTGGTATTAAAACATAGTCAGATATCTCATGCACATTATATAAGACTTCTGTATTCAAATATGAAGTCTTCAATCATAAAATCATTATTCTCAATGGCTACTGCACTTCCTTTATGAGTAGAGCATTCTAGGAATCTGATAAAAATCTCACCTCGGCAGATTCACCCAAGGCAGCACGGGCCTGCCCTCTGCGTTTCCATGCCTCACCTGCTGATGGATTTGAGCCTATGGCCTATCAGAACAGCAAAATACTCAATCAGGGATTTGAATCCTATCATGCATAGAACTCAAAGATATGCATACCTTTGTAAAATCAGAAATAGCAGAGTCAAGTTCTCTCTGGAATGCATATGCTGTGCCCCTCCCTATTAACGCCTCAGGGTATGTTGGATCCTCTTCGAGAATCTGTGCCAAATACATAAGTGAACAAGTATAGAGATTAGAGAATAGCACAACAAGCTAAACATGTATTTTCTTTCAAAGTAAAGCTAGAAGGGAATAGTTAGTGTGCAAAGATGTCTAAAAAACAAATTAGCATTCGTACAGAAATAAGATCAATATCAACCTGATCAAAGATGGATATAGCATCAGCATATCTTCCTTCATTAACCTGAAATTCACAGAAACAAAAAAGTTTCAACTTCACAATAGAGTGTTTGGTATCATTAGAAAATGTTAAGTTACTTAAACGACTCACTCTTGGGCACTTAACTCAAGCCTTAATCTTTATCTAGTTGGGGTCTTTTATATGGATTCTAATATTTATTCAGTTACACTTAACGTTAAATACTTAAATATATTTTGTTCCACTGGACTAGCATATCCTTTTTAATTACTTCAACCCAAGTTGAAATATACCTTTTTACCTCCCCTGTCTCCTATCACTGCCATGTTACAACTACTCTAATGTGCAAAGTGGGGAAAAAACTATGGTTCTTATATACACTTCAAAAACATATTCAAATGTGTGAGAGCGAAACTTAATAAATGAGTTAATACCCAATTTAGTCCTCCACTATAGTGGTTTTACTTGATTTAGTCCTAAACAACTTTTTCTACTTAATTGGATCGATAACTTCAATGTTTTTGTCTAATTGGGTCCTCTGTTAGCAATTCCGTCTCTCAGCTGTTAAGTTGGGGGTTAGCCTGGTAATTTCTTCTCTCCATTATCTTACTCCTCAGCTATTATTCCACTCATCCTCACACGTTAGCGAAACATATTATCACACGTTGTTGGATTGAATCATTTAAATGAGCAAAATGGAAATGAAGCCCACAAAATTTGAAAGGTAAATACAGAGAGATTGTCTTTTTCATGTGATGAGCACAAAGAAATCAGCATTTCCAGCATGTCGATGAAGTAACCAACCAATGAGTAAACTAAACATGGCAAACCAACATTCCATGTCATTATAATACCATAAGAGGCAGAAGAATGTACCTGAGCTATCCCCCTTGACAATCGGAAATCCAAAGTTACCGACTTTGTCTTCGAAGTCTTGCTGACACTGAATCTTTTACTTTTCTTATCATCATCACTCAATTCAACACGAACTTCGCATTTATTACTCAACTGACTCAAAATCTCTGATAGTTCATTAGTCTCTAATAATTCGCTTGATTCATTAGTGACTATGGATGATTCACTTGGTTCATTAGTGACTATGGATGATTCACTTGGTTCATTAGTGACTAGGGATGATTCACTTGATTCATTAGTGACTGCGGATGATCCACTGCATTCTACAGACATATCATTTACGTCACCACATACTGTAGAACGAGAACCCAATTTGTCAGGAATATCACAGGTTCCATTCGTTTGTTTGTGATGACTTCCATTTGATTGGATATTGTCCTTGCTATTTTCTCTCACCTTATTATGACTCCCATTTGATTGACAATTGTCCTTGCTAATTTCTTTCACTGCTTTCTCTGTGTCCTTTGGTTTTCTGAACGGTTCAAGTCGACCATTTGACTCATGGTTCTCAGAAGTTTCAACAGGATTTCTAGAAAGGAGAGCCCCAGACCCAGACAACTGCATAAAACCATTATCACCAGAAATGGTACTATTTTTTCTTGCAATAGTCAAAAGTTCCTCTAGCTCCATTAGTTGTTTCAGATCTGCACACTGTTGAACAGCATGGTCATACCCTTGCTGCCAAACCTGCATAGCTTCCACTTTCTTACCCATTGCAGATAAAGCATGACCTAGATGCAAATATTAAATTCACAATGCTTCAATGCACAATCAACCAAAAATAAACTTCAGCAAGAATTGTCTATAACTCCATAGTGTTTCCATTTCCCCAGGAGTAGAAAAAATAGAAGCTGAAAAAAATTCAATGCCATTGAATTTTTATTTTTCCACTTCTCTTTCTATTTAGTTTACCATGTTATTCATTGGGCAATTCGCAGTGTACATGCCTGATAAATCAAATATATAACATTTCACTTTTCTCAAATTGGATTCAAGTAGTACATAAACCTCCCAAACATTACAGTAATTCCACTAAGCAACAGAATCAGCTAAAGCATATAATGCAAAATGAGATATGCATATGAAACTCAAAGCTGCAACACAGCTCTTTTTGCATGTGGAGTCTTGTTCCCAGCTACTTGTTCACAAAAATGCACATACACAAGGATCAAAGCATTAGAATGGACTTCATTCCATGGACAGTCAGTTTTTCCTGTCCCCAACCCAGATAGCAAGTAGCACAAGGACAAAAGTTTTCAACATTAGAGAATTTAATAACAAAAATGTGATATGAATAAAGCTTCAGCACTAGTCTCCGTTGACTTCACTTAACATTTACAGCAGCTAGATGCAGAATAAGAAAGAAAATTAAAAAATGTTCATCTAAAACAACTAGCCTAGGTTCAATGAATTGTTGCAATCAGTTAAATTACCCAATAAAATACATGGGAAGATTTACAAAAATAATAATAATAATAATAATAATAATAATAATAAAACCTTTGAGTATGTAAGGTTGGAGGACAGAAGAATCCAGCTGAAGCGCCTTATCACAATCCTTGATAACGTGCTTGTGAAGCTCCAGTTGACCATAGCAAAACGCTCGATTGCTGGAAATACAAATGAACTCACCGCATTTCAATTCAAAGCAAAAGTTAAAAACACACAAAGTTCAGCTCGTCTACACTAGTGTAGCAAAACCCCCCGTAAACACATATAACTGTCCAATTGGAGCAAAAACAGAAAAAAAAAAAGGAGAGAATGAGAAGCGAAACGGACCAGATGTCTTGAATGAGGCAGCTCTTGGAGAGAAGTGAATCGAGAACTCGAATTGCCTTTGACCAATCCTTGGACCTGCAAAGCTTCGCCAGTTCGGTTCTCTCAGCCATCGTCGACGCCATCGGAGAAGGATAGAGAGAGAGTAGAAGGCCGGCGGATCGGAAGATGTTAAAAGTGTTTCGGATCCTGGATTGGGTTCGGATCAACAGTTTCTTTTTTATTTTTCCTTCTTTATTTTTACTTAAAGGGAAGGATTAAATTGGAAACCAAAAGGAAACAAGGCTTCAACTTAGATGGCAATTGGCAATCATATAGTCCACGTGGTTGCGAGATGGGGTGACGGTGGGCTCTATGCTTTCCTCACTGCCAATTAAAGCTTGCGGTGCAGCACTGCAGCCTTCGCAAGACGGGAAATGTTTGATACTCATAGGCCGTCGAGTATAGAGTATTACTCACGTATATCTTGATTCTATTATTTCACCCGTCTCATTTTATGTGTCTAAATTTATTTACAAAACGCAATTAAAATTATTTAATAAAAGACAAAAATGCAATGTCAATAATAATTTATAAACAAAAACTGAACATAACTAACACTTATATGGACGAATTCTACGATTACCCTTTAATTTAAGAACGAAAAGTGTAATTTTTCCTTAAAATATATAACATTTTACTCTATATAAACTCAATTTTACATGACAAATTCATAACTATCCCATTCCAAAAAAAAGGAAATGTTGTTTTAGAAACAAATTCATTTCAAAAGTTTTGCAATATGAAGACTAAGTAAACGAATAAATATAATGTTTCAGTCACCGAACTACACGCTAAAATGCAATTATGTTCTTATTATGTAAGACTTTAAAGGTGGCAAAACACTCCATAATATTTATTTAAAAGTATAAATATTTTGTTTAAAGATTAGATGCTAGTTAATTGCTCATATAACTTATTTGGCTAATTGATTACATTCGTTATTTATATTAAAAAAATGTTTAGTGAAATTAGTAAATAGTATTTCAATGTTTGACTATCTATGAAGGACGACTTTAAAAAGAATTGATCAAAGAGAATATCAACAATGTGAAGCAAGGTATATATCCTACATATATTCAAAAGTACACATTTGTGTACCAAAACCACATTGGTTGCTTGGTTTAACCAAATAAAATTTTATTCAAAAAATAAACTTGGTCCACACATTTATGTAAATTCCAGTTTAAAACACGTAAAATACATTATTCTAACTATAAAATATAACGCAAATAGGATATGCGTTTCTAACATCAAACACATGTCCCAAGTGAGTTTTTCATACTTTTGTCAACTTTTTATTTCGTTCCTATTTTTGTCAATTATACCCATGCAGTCATATTCCAGTCAAAAATCTCCAATTAGGAGTAACAAATAACTAGACAAGTGGTCTCTTGCATATAAATCTTTTGCAACAAGGCACACAAGTTTGGTGGTAGGGGGACATGGCATAAAAATCACTCGTCTTCTATATATTTTGACCTACTTATACCTATAAATAGGGAGTCCTTAGTCATTTACATAATTACAAAAATATTACCTTCATAGTGACCAATTTACTTTACTTGGTTGTCTCGGGGTTTTTCTTTTGGACAACTTGCATATTTTGTATAAATATTGTAATAGTTCATAGTGGGCGACCTTGGAAGTTCAGGTAATAGAATTTTTTAAAATTAATAATTTGTTTGAGAAATAGTTAAGACCAAAAAAACAACATTTATAAAGCCTATAAAGCCATATGTTTGCCCAATCTAATAATAGCTTCTCGAATGAGAGTTTAGTTTGATTCATTTAACCATGTGTAGACCTCTTTATTTTTAGCCAATTAAAGCATACTTATTGGTTCTTTTTGTTGTTGTTGTTATTTTTATTTTATTATTATTATTTTTTTTTTGCTTATGTGACCGAGTGAGAGGAGATTGATGTGGATAAAAGAATTTAAAAAAGGGGAAAAGGGTCAAATTAGCCCCTGAACAATAGCTGAAAAGTTAATTAGGCCTCCGAACATTTAAAAAGTACAATTAGGCCCTTTAACATGTAAAATTGAGGCAAAAAATCCCAAAAACCGGTAAATGATTTGCAAATCATTTACCGGTTTTTGGGGTTTTTGCCCAAATTTTATATATTAAATGGCCTAATTGCACTTTTTAAATGTTCGGAGGCCTAATTGACTTTTCCCGGTTCATGGGCTAATTTGACCCTTTTCCCTTTAAAAAATAAGATTATTTTTTAAATTTCTATAATGTAAACAAGAATTAGTGTGCGATGCATGAGCCTCTTGACGCTAATGCATGAGCCTATTGGGCGCGTCAAGATAACCACCAATTAGCGATCCTATTGACTTTTTTAGAAATGAAATTCATTTGATTATTTCTCTATTGCTTCATTGCTTGTTACATGTATTGAATAAGGGTCACACTTGTGTGAGACCGTCTCACGGATCTTTATTCGTGCGACGGGTCGGGTCGGGTCAAAGCACCATGCAAATGTCATACTTATATGTGCAAATCTCATACTTATATGCTCAAATATAACACTAATCAAAAATACAATTTTTGTTACTTATAAGAGAAAAAGTAATACATTTTTCCTAAT
This sequence comes from Ipomoea triloba, assembly GCF_003576645.1. Taxonomy (NCBI): domain Eukaryota; kingdom Viridiplantae; phylum Streptophyta; class Magnoliopsida; order Solanales; family Convolvulaceae; genus Ipomoea; species Ipomoea triloba. The sequence continues at coordinate 3,175,668 of NC_044927.1, read as the reverse complement.
AAGTAATGTTGACAAGTGCCTCTCACTTATAAGGACAAATATAATACTTTTGAGGAAAAATGTAATACTTTTAAATCGAAATGTAAAAGTATTGTATTTTCTCTTAAAAGTATTACATTTAACCTAATAAGTAATAAAAATTTTATTCCTAATTAGTGTTAGCATATAAGTATAGCATTTGTGCATATAAGTGTTACATTTGCATCTTGAACCGACCCGACTCGACCCGTCTCATGGTGAGACGGTCTCACCCAAGTTTTTGCCATTGAATAAAAACTCAAAATTATCAACAATATTTGTGGTTGCTATTAGAATTTAGATTTTTGTAGAGGTTGAAGTATAATAGAATTCAAAATTTCAAAGCATTCTTCTGAATGTTAGCGCATCAGTAATTCAAACAAACAACGATAACCTTCGTTTCTACTTGATACTATTCCATCCACGTCTTGATCATTTGAGAAGGTCCTCCCATTTGCAGTACTGTCCTCCGGCCAGTGCACGATAATACCTATCTCTGCAGTAGACGGGCCTTCCATCGGCGGCCTCTGCAGCCGCCGCCGCCAGATCATCATCGTTCTTCACTTCCCCCGGCAATCTCAACGGGTCAGCTTTCCTTCAATTTTTAATCACGGCACTCGCGTATTAAGTTCAAGTAATTGCATACTGTGAACGTATTTTTGAATCATAAAGAGGCTTAATGCTTACCTTATGTTGAATTTCGTGTTGTTCCTTGAACTGGATCCATTGGATGAATACTCTTCTGTCGTAAAAGTGTTGTGGATGAAATCTTCTACTGGGGTAGCGAATATGAATAACGAGACTGCTGCTACCAGAAACGCCCCTGTTCCCACTAGGGTCTGTTTCAGCAATGCAATGACTGGTTTCACCTAGATGCATAAATTCCAATAGATTTATGGCCTCTAAAATTGAGTTAATGATTGATCAGACTTGTATGAGAAATATGTAATTCTGAATAATAATACTCCGTAATATATACTGCATGTCGGCAGAATTAGGCAAATGGATTAATTTGGCAGCAGCCACAATGGTTAGGCAAGTTGCAAAGTTTGATCAAGAATGTTAGGCAAGTCCAAGAGTTAGGCACCTACAAAATTTGAACAAAAATATTTATTGTTTGGTCCCTACATTTTAGGCTAACTACAAAATGACCCCAATTTCTCAACTATAAATAGGGAGGTCATTTGCCATTCTTGTCATCCCAAATCATTCTATTCTTCCCTCATATACTAGAGATATTAGAGAGTTTGTTGAGTGTATTTCTCCTTCCTAGCAAGAGAGAATTATCCTTGTTTTCTCCTTGTTAGTTAGAGAGTGGTTGTAACTCCTATTTTCTCATAGTGAAATTCTTCTACCCTTGCCCGTAGTTTTTACCCTAATTTATTTAGGGGTTTTCCACGTAAAATCTGTGCCTCATTTATTTTTCTTTCTCAAATTATTGTTGCAATCTGATCTATCCCACTTCCGCGGGCGCAACAATTGGTATCAGAGCCTTTAGATATATTGTTCAGAATTTGTTTCAAGAACAATATGGCAGCGAAATTTGAGATTGAAAAATTCAATGGGAAAAATTTCTCATTGTGGAAATTGAAGGTGAAGGCTATCCTGAGGAAAGACAACTGTCTAGCAGCTATCAGTGAAAGGCCGGTGGATTTTACTGATGACAAAAAATGGAGCGAGATGAACGAGGATGCTATGGCGGATCTATACCTATCAATAGCAGATGGAGTATTGTCAAGCATCGAGGAGAAGAAGACGGCCAAGGAGATTTGGGATCACCTCAACCGGTTGTACGAGGCCAAGTCACTGCACAACAAAATTTTCCTTAAGAGGAAATTATATACTCTTCGTATGTCAGAATCTACTTCAGTGACGGAACACTTAAATACGCTGAATACTCTATTTTCCCAGCTTACATCTCTAAGCTGTAAAATAGAGCCACAGGAGCGTGCGGAATTTCTACTTCAGAGTCTACCTGATTCGTATGATCAGCTCATCATCAACTTAACAAACAACATCCTTACAGACTATCTAGTCTTCGATGATGTTGCAGCTGCGGTTCTTGAAGAAGAAAGTCGGCGCAAGAACAAGGAGGACAGACAAGTCAATCTGCAACAGGCAGAGGCGTTAATGGTGATGAGAGGAAGGTCAACAGAACGTGGCCAAAGCAGTGGTCGTGGTAGATCAAAATCAAGTAAGAAGAATTTAAAGTGTTACAACTGTGGAAAGAAGGGTCACCTGAAGAAAGATTGTTGGAATTTACCTCAGAATTCCAATCCTCAAGGAAATGTTGCAAGTACCTCAGATGATGGAAGTGCTCTCTGTTGCGAAGCATCAATAGCCAGGGAAGGCAGAAAAAGGTTCGCGGATATATGGCTTATAGACTCGGGAGCCACATATCACATGACCTCAAGGAGAGAATGGTTCCATCATTATGAACCAATCTCAGGAGGATCTGTGTACAGCTGCGACGATCATGCCTTGGAGATTTTCGGCATTGGAACCATCAAGCTGAAGATGTACGATGGAACAGTCCAAACTGTTCAGGATGTGCGGCACGTGAAGGGCCTGAAGAAAAATCTATTATCCTATGGAATATTGGATAATAGTGCAACCAAGATTGAAACACAGAAAGGAGTCATGAAGATTTTCCAAGGAGCGCTTGTGGTGATGAAAGGGGAGAAGATAGCTGCAAATCTATACATGCTGAAGGGAGAGACTTTGCAAGAAGCAGAGGCATCGGTTGCCGCATGTAGTCCAGACTCTACGCTGCTATGGCATCAGAAACTTGGGCACATGTCAGAACAAGGAATGAAGATTCTTGTGGAGCAAAAGCTACTTCCGGGGTTAACAAAGTTATCACTTCCTTTGTGTGAGCATTGTATAACAAGTAAGCAACATCGTCTTAAATTCAGCACATCAATGGTTAGGCAAGTTGCAAAGTTTGATCAAGAATGTTAGGCAAGTCCAAGAGTTAGGCACCTACAAAGTTTGAACAAAAATATTTATTGTTTGGTCCCTACATTTTAGGCTAACTACAAAATGACCCCAATTTCTCAACTATAAATAGGGAGGTCATTTGCCATTCTTGTCATCCCAAATCATTCTATTCTTCCCTCATATACTAGAGATATTAGAGAGTTTGTTGAGTGTATTTCTCCTTCCTAGCAAGAGAGAATTATCCTTGTTTTCTCCTTGTTAGTTAGAGAGTGGTTGTAACTCCTATTTTCTCATAGTGAAATTCTTCTACCATTGCCCGTAGTTTTTACCCTAATTTGTTTAGGGGTTTTCCACGTAAAATCTGTGCCTCATTTATTTTTCTTTCTCAAATTATTATTGCAATCTGATCTATCCCACTTCCGCGGGCGCAACACTGCACTCTTAAACATATTTCATGCAAAATAAAGTTTAGGCTGTAAATTTACCTTGTACGATCCCAGAAGCCTATCGCGAGCCAAAATCTGCAAGGAATAGTCAACTGAAAGCATTACATTTAATATATGTTTTTCGTTTAATTTGTTCTTTTGTCTGTGAGTTTCTGGCAATTAATGTCCTATGCAAGCAACTATTATAAGATCAGAGGAAGATGATCTTTGCATTTTAATCTAATTAGTCTCTCATCATGCTTTTATAATAAGATCTTCAGCAATTTTACTGCACTATATCATTCTTAATACTGAGTAACTTTTTTATTCAAAAAAAAAATAAAAATACTGAGCAACTTTTTATTATTTACAATTCAGTGAAAGATTCAAGTCTTTGAAGGGCAATATTTGTATCCTATCAAAACTAGGGACATGCAAATTCACAATTGATATCGGGAATACAGGAACTATTAGTTCAGTTTGGTTAGAAATGAAGGCAAAAGTTCTAAGATGTTACATTCTTAAGGCACTACTAGATGGGCTATAAGAAGATTGTTCGATGCTACACTCCACACCCTGGCCTAATAGGATTGTGGAGATTAAATCACGGTGACTCAGTTGCCCATTAGGTGGGAGACCAGTGTTTGGTGTCCATCAGAACTGACAGGGCTTAATTATACATCTTGTCCATAATCTACCATCCAAGAATCAATTGAGCTACGGTAAGAGTAAAACTCCCACATTGTGTCTTGGTGTAATTATTTAATCTATTCTATTGTGCAGGGGGTGGGTGTGGAGCAGCCAAGCAGGGTGAAGATAGTGAGAAGGAAGGCAGACCTCAGGTGGCTTTACCCACATTTGACCATCATACCATCCAGTCTCTTCATAAGGTACAACAGCTGATAGAAGCCTATCCCCAACATAGCTCCATCCCTTTCATGAAGAAATAAAATCATCATCAGAGAATAAATATCGATTCAGAAATTTACTGATATAACATCCAAGTATGATTTGAATGATGTAAAAAGATCTTACCAGATAAATCCTCAGAACAATCAGTCCTACTAAAAGAGTTGTTCCTGTACCAGAAGCTAGGGCAAATCGTAAGGGATCCTGGAAGACAACAAAAGTTTTTCAAATTCTACCATATATGAGAACTGAGAAGCAGCAAAAGCTTATTTCTGCAACTGAAATGACTGCTTCCCTTTTTTTTTTTTAATAGTAAAAGCATGAGAGTACCTTGGAAGGATCAAAGCTAGCAGCTGCAATGGGCACTCCTAAAACTGTGAAAGTAATGAACCAAAGGCCCCCAAGACGTAGGAAGAATGAACCTGGACTCAACTCAGCCCAGGAATACATTGCTGATTCTTTGAGAGATGAGTATTCATTCACCTGTTAACCAAGATTTGTTCATTATTAGTTTGATGTGATAGTGCAAGCGCTTACCACTACCTTATCAATTGCTGAATTTTTGCTGAATTTGGCCCTTTTTTGGCCTCCGCCCATCAAGTTTCCTTATTCGTGGCCTAACTCTAATACCACTCAGAACGAAGAGTTAGAGACGTTAATTTATTTCCTTATACTGCCACCATATTTTCTAGAAGCAGGGTATTGGATTTGACTCTGCCCAATAATTTTCTAACTACCAATTGTTAAACTGACAATTTACTGGTCTCCACCGCTTGAACTTGGTTATATGACCACAGCATCCTAGAGACTGCTTTCTAAGAGTTTATATTTGCAGATATTGAATAGACATCATACCGGCCTCTGTTCAAATGGCACTTCAAATTCCAACCCAGGGTCCCAACTCCGACCTGGTAGCCCACCGGTTCCTCCGTTCATCTCATCTTTCAGGGCTTTTGCTGTGAACCTCTTTGATAGGATCTGTGCTTTGTTAACATGAACTATCCATGAACTGCAACTTCCTCCAGCATGGTTCCCTTGTTGCCGACCAGGAACTAGAGAGCAGGTAACATTTAACCTAAGCATTTACTTTTTGATTAAGAAGCTTAAGCTTATAATTTGGAGGAAAGGCATCAAAGACTCAAAGAGTGTTCTTTTGCCCCATGGTGTAGTTTGTTGATTCTACAGGTGGTGCAGTATTTATGTGATGCAAAATAAATCTGGTTATTGCCCACCATTTGAACTTAACGCTTTGTGGACAATTTCAGGTATGGCCCATAAGATTATTCTTGGTGATCCACGAGTCTCCTGCATGGTGGTGGTCCATTGCATAGTAAGATTATCTTGAAGCTTTGTGGCCAATCCTTTTTTGTTTTTATTTATTTTTTGTGGTTTACTTGGCTTGCTTGTATGCTGCTTGAGGTGCAACGTGGCTTGCGTTTTCTTTGCACGCTGCTATGCGTTCATTTCCTCAGATTTCCACGCTCTTCTCCAAGTCATAAAAGTCAAAGAAAATAAATCGTGCAAAAGGAAAAGAATTTTCGAACAATTTTTTAAATGCCTTTATTAATTTGTTACCAATTTTACTAAAGTTTGACATTTAAAACAAAGTAGTGGTTAGTTTTGTTTTCTTTTCTCAAATATTGTAGGGTTCCTTTATTTTTCTATTATATTCTATTTTAATTCTAATTAATTTTATTTCACTCAACTATTTTATACTCTCTTATATTTCATACGGTAGTCCAAATCTTACCTAAACTTATACCCCTTGGTTGATTACTTGGCCATTTTTGTCTAGAAATTCTGTCTAGGGTAATTAGCATTTAAGTAGGATCACTTAGTCCCACGCACTCCCACCATTCTTTCCTAACAATTTTCTAGCACAAAATTAAATCCCAAGTTTAAAAATTTCTAAATCTTAAATCAAAATTTTTTTATAAAAAAAAAATCAAATATCTTATAACCCATTCAAATATCCTATTTTCTCTTGTATTCCACATTTCCACATATCTTTCACACATTAGCAAATGTTGTTCCTTATCTAAACCCATACACCACCCACCTCGTCAATTACTTGGCCATTGTGTTTAGGGAGCAGTTATTTTTAATTTTAAAAATTGTTTATATCCTCAAATTTTTTTATAAGTACCATCTCAGTATCTCACCCTTAATTTTGTATCACTTTTTTATATCTTATATTTATATCTTAATTTTTCTCTAGTCAAATTTTGAATTTCTCAAAAATGGAAATTTCCAAATCTACAATATTCTCCAATCCCTAGGGGAGATATGACTATATGAGTTCCAAAATCGTTATACAAGAGCTTCAAATTTTAATGCCTTACCGTGCACATTGATGTGCCTTCAATTAATTTGAATAAATGGTGTCACATAAATATTTTTATCAGTTACTTTTTAAGTATCTCAACTAATTATTTAATTGAATCAAATTAATGAACTGATGTGTTTAATTGCAACTTTTTAAAGCTAAGAAGCCTAATTGCTTTTTCGTATAAAGTTTAGAGGCCTAGCTATTTGATTTTTTTCCAAGTATATATTTTCATACATTATTTTTTTAAAAAAATAATGTTTATTGTAATTTTTAAAATAATTTGTGCGCAAATTCATGAAATTTCAAAGTTCTAGTTATTTCTATGCATAATATAATTGTCATAAAACACAAAATACAAATGTTTGATATTTATATGTCAAAATTTAAAAGTTCTAGTTATTTTTATGCATAATTTAATTGTCATAAAACACAAATGCTTGTAGTTTTCTCACCAAATTTTAAAAGTTTTGATATAATTTTCATGTAAGAATTTTTAAGGCCAATAAGCCTTTTAATTTCCCATTTCTTATGGGCTATGGCTTTAGGAAAAGAACGTAAAATGAAACAATGTAGAAGCCAACAATGCTATCTCTAAATCTCTACCTGATAAATGCATAATAATTTGTCTTATTTACAAAGAAGTACCACAACATATATACTTTAGATAAGATACACACATGTTTGACACTTACAATCCTAAGAATGCAGTTGGGGGAACAGCCTTTGCCATGAATCTCTAGCATGTCATTTTTCATCCTGTGCAAGGAAATAAATCTGTTATCCTCAACCTCACTCTGTTCTTAATGGTTAAGATCTCTGCTGTATAGTCAAAAACCAAACAACTACTTCTCGTTCGACCAATCCTTGTTTTTTGGGTATGAACTCCCAACAAACAAAGATTGAAAACAGAATGCAATAGGATGCATAAACGCATGGCAGCAACGAAACCGGTAAGCCTCTATTTATTCAATTCTGATTATCTGATATAATGTGAACCTAACAGAGTGTACGAATTGTGTATAATAGAAGAAGCAAATAATTTCTTAATATGCCAACTACTATGTAGTATGATGACGCCTCTGTTACCATTCCAAATGGGTGGTCACAGAATCGGAAAAAAAAAAAATTAATAATAATAATAACTTCTTAATATACAAAACTAGTTGAAATGCTGCAAGTTAAGCTGTCAGATCTTAAAGATGTATCATAGAGAAACAAGTTGAGATGTCACATCATGAGAAAATTTCAGCTATATATGGTAGAGGCAAAATAATTTTTAATGAGGTTAGCAAGGGGAAGAACATCTACAGAAAATACTTGTGAAAGCTGCAATAGAGATGTTTGCAGTGGGTAGTAGGAATACAGAAGGTGAACATATCTGCTACGCTACAACTAGAGCTATAGAACAAATATATATATATATATATATATATATATATATATATATATATATATATATGACTCCGTACGTGTTATCCACAAAATGACATCTGTTTTTCTCTGGTTCATTTGGGAGTCTCAAGTAGTTGTGAAGAAAACTTAAATTTTGGAGAGCAAAGTATTGGTAACCTAAGGTGACCAAACACACAAGAATGCAAGTATTAAATTTCACGACATTTGACTAAGCTATGTAAGTATTGCAGCTTGGTAAACAGTAGTTGTGTCAAACAGTATATACAAAACAAATGAAAGGGGATTATGTTATATGTATAAAGAACACTCATATCTACCTTCCAATCAGTGATGCTCCTTGACAGAAGGGCTATATACTGCTCCATTGCCTCCTCCCGGCTAATGTCACCTAGCCTTTGCCAAGCATTCCTATCGGTGGTTATAAACTTAAGTTATCAACTCCTGCTGTTATTTTAAGTTCACCAAAACAGAATTTAAAGATTGCATAAATCGAGTTCGTATATAACGAACTTGACATAACTCCACTCCCCCATCGAATACTCAATTATGGGCTGCAGGGCTAAGAAAACTCAATTTTGTTACACTGTCAACATAAGCTTAGAGTCATGGTGTTCATTTACCATCCTATCCTGTCTAATGTGTGATGAATACTTTAGGCGAAGATCACAACAAATTTGATCAGAAGTCATACATACTAACAAACTATTTGATTTCAATCTCTAACATTAACAGCATAGAAAGGTTGTGCAGTGGTGAGTACCATTTGGCGCGAGCCGAGAGCTTCAATGCCATGGGCTGAGTTCTGCAACAAGGCCCGTCGGTAGCGACCTTGTGAAGGCCATAAAGCTGCATCTTCACACCATTGTCAAGCTGATCAGCATTGGCCTTTGAATCCACAAACACCACTGCAGTGCCAAAAGCCTTCTCCAGGTCTGTTCTCTCAATCCCTTCCCACTCATCATCAAACACTCCCTCCTCTCTTAATATCTCATTTTCCTCTGAAACTTCATCTCCCTCCATCTTTCTTGGCCCTTCAATCTCACCATGCTCTATGTGAATTTCGCGAAAATCTTCTTCAACAGGACCCTCTACTTCAATTTCTTGAACCTTTCCTCTCTCAGGACTTTCATCGACTACTTGGTCTACAATTTCATCATCCTTATCTTCTACTCCCCCTTGATGAGCTACTTTTTCCACACTTTCATCGTCCCCACCACCGACAATCCCTTCATCTACAAAACCTTTATTAACTTCCAGCCTCTCTGCCTTTTCAGTGGCATCTACGCAGCAGAAACCCATGTTTTTGTGCCTTGCAAGAGAAGCGTTGGAATGGAATTTGGAGAGGATGAAATAGATGAGCACAGAGAGGCCAACAGTAAAGGCCAATTCTTGGAAGAGCATGATATCCAGGTCCATATTGCATAGAGAGAGTAATATGAGAGGAGTGAAAAGAAGGGAATTCTCTCTGAGACTAAACAAAAGGGGAGGGGATTTTGGAGGAGCAGAGCAAAGTATATTCTGATTTCTGAGAGATGAGAATAGATGGGTTGTGGCGATGGTGTGCTGGCAGGCAAGCTTTCGCAAAAACAGGGAAAAGGCGAGTTGTCTGAAAACGATGGTTTCACTAACGATCGATGTATCGAAACCTCAACCGGCCTTGTTTTCTCGGCACCCTCTGTCTTTTACCAAGAATTTGTGCAATCCCTTTCTTGTCTTGTTTCTCTTCTCTTCCTCTCCTATTGTTTTTTCCTTCTTACCCTCCTTTCTTCTTATATCTTATCCTTTAATAACTATAATAAAAGTGAAATTGTAAGTTTAATATCAACCAACAATTCAACTTGATGGATTATTATTAAGTAAAGTATCACCAAAATGTTATTATATTATGCATTAAAAAGAGTAGGAATATGAAAATATAGAGAGTAGTTCACAAGTTACGGTTTAACTTGTCAGAAGGGGTAGAATTAGAAACTTTCATATTCATATTATTCTGAAGAATAAAAACTTGAGCATAGAAATTGACGTTTTACTTTTTACCATATTCACGGAGAGTTAAATGCTTATATTGATCAGATGACAAATTTTTCTGCTCATATTCATCATATACTTTAAGGTTACTTGTATGGATCAGGTGACAAATTTTTAGAATCATATTTATCATATACTTTCGGTTTAAGAAACTCCACCTAATAAATTTCACCTTTTTTTAATTGTATTTATCATATACTTTAGGTTCAAGAAACTCCACCTGATATATATATATATATATATTTTTTGTTTTGTTTTGTTTTTTTTTTTTTAATGTTGCAGGCATAATAAGATCTAAATTAATGTATACATTACACGATTTTCCTTGCAACAAGGCTGTGGATATATTCCAATTGTAGCCAACATTCACACACGTATGTTTGAGTCAAATATAAGACATTTTAAGTTTAAAGACTCAAATCAGTTGGTTGAATAGTCATATTCAAATTGAAGTTTTGGAGTATTTACCATAATGGAGCAACCATAGCAATCACACATCATACATCATACATATAATAAAAGAAATAAACCGTCATCCTTGATTAATATGGTTGCTTGGTTATTAGTATGTGTTCTTCATGCATTGCTAACTTATTTCAACAAGAAACTCCAAGGTTTGGTCAAAAGGACAAGATACCTTGTTTATAGTACTTTTCTTGGCTATACAGTCAAGTAAGTTTGACTCGATCTTAATTAGGTATGGTTGATTGTGATTAGTGTTAAGATGCGGATTAAATTATAGATCATATGAGAATTGTTAGATAAGGGCGAGGAGGACTAGGTATGTCTCAACCATACAATAGGAAATAAAGTCCTCGCTTGTGTTCTTAACTAGAAATGGGAAATGAGTCTTTTTTTTTTTTGAGTACTATTGACCATGTTAAATATGGTATCTGTTCATATATACTTTCTCAACCTACGCTCAACGAGTCAATATCGCTCTCACTGAGGTTCGAACTCATGATCTCCCATTTAGGAAATGAGTCTTTATCTTCAAGTGAAATATAACCAGACCTCTTCGTTGTCCTTGGCGAACCAAAAAGTCTCATCCTCAACATGTCATATGCATCCCAAAAAGATAGGTTCTTGTATTGTGGCAGATAAAACCATTGTGGTCATCCTTAGTAATCATGTTGAACATTACTTACATTAAATGTAATATTTGTAAATTTTTTTTCCATCATTTTGTTACCCGTTAAGTATTAATGATTAACAATAATTTCCAACAAACACTTGAAATTGTATAAAACCTTGTAAAGGCAAGGAAAGGGGGAGGGGGCAGTTGGAGAAGGGGCACGTTTTCATCATTACAAATCAATTGTTATTCTAAGACAAACATATTATTACTACATCGTCGTTACATATTCTCTTAAAAAGAAAGTGTTAGTGCATTCATGTTGTTTGAATTTATGTTGGATTGACACTAATAAAACCAAAAGGAGGGTTAAACATTAGATTAAAGTTTGTATACAAATTTGTATATATGTATGTGAGATTTGTGTATATAAATTGTAAATATAATTAAAGTAAATGAAGAATAATGATGATATGATGTAAAATTTTGAAAATAGACATGAAAATCGCTTTTTAAATTGTCATACAATAAGTATATTAACATTAACTTATGGCCTCTTGTATATCTTTGATGAGGGAGGGAGAAACAAGAGTGTAAGAAATAAACTTCTCAAAGTGTTGATGTATTGTCCATGTGTTGTTTTTGAATACCGTTAACAATTTTAAATTTTTGCACGTTTTAAACGGATGGGTGACGGGATGATGAATTTTGGCGCTAAAACAATAGTCATGAATGAAAATTGATACTAAAACAATAATCGTGTGATCAAAATTGATATAGACTAAATATCTGAATCAAAATTATCATTATACTAATCGTAAGACCAAAATTGATATTTACTCTTAAATTAATTATGTATTTGTATGATCAACTCAATTAGATTCTCTCCTAATTAAAACCGGCCACTACTCGCTAGTCATGTGAGCGGCGAAGTGGGGAGTGGGGACACGCAATTAAGGCTCCTTTTGGCCATAGGCCTTTCTTTCGTTGTATGTATATAATACCTATTCCGTCCCTTACTTAACCTGCCTCCGTCCTCATCTCCAGCTGAAGCACAACAGAAGAGTCTCCGTTAGGGTTCGCCTTTTCCGATCAGCGAAATCATGGGTGGAGGCAACGGCCAGAAGTCCAAGATGGCTCGCGAGAGGAACCTGGAAAAGAATAAAGGCGCAAAAGGTTCTTCTCTCTCTTTTTTCTCATTTTATTCATTCGTATTTGTGTCTGAGGCATGAAATCTGTTTCATAATACTGTAATCGGTAACGATTATTGTGATTTCGTCTTTGATTTTGTGTAATTCTACCGTTTCATGCAATTTAATGTCCCTATTTTGTCTGTGCGCGATTGAGCTTCAATTTCACGTTATTTGGTTAGCTTTCTGTTGAATCAACTTGCTAAGTGATCTGATCTGCACAGGAAGCCAGCTGGATTCCAACAAAAAGGCCATGAATATCCAGGTACTCCTTCATATATATGAAATTAGTGTTGTAGATTTCTGAATTATATGCTTGATTGAGAGGTTTTTTCGAATGGAATTCCTGATGCAAGTTTTCTTTTCAATCTTTCTCTGAATTCGAATTTTTGGATGGCCTAAAATTTTCTGTTGAAGCAATTGAAAATTTCATAAAAACTATACTCTCACCTTGTGTTTTTTCAATTTCTGGTTTCTTCACCTTTTAAATACAAGAATTTTACTACCTTTGAAATGTGCTGTTGCCTATTCCCAACTTTATTTTAGATCTATTCCTTAGTTGTTGCTCTTCTTTGGCTGTGGAGTCTTGCTGTTGTACTAACCAGTGTAATTCTTACAGCAAATTGTTTATGCTGTTCAGATCTTGATTATGTCATGGGAGTTCATATCTCATAAGTGTAAAAATGGTGGAATAAATGTGTAGATATATCTACTAGGATTTTTTGGCTATAAGTTGCACCCTTCGCAAAGAAGGGCAACAACATCAGAAATAGAGAAAAGATGAGTTCTTAGATAACTGGTCTGTGCGTGCAGGAGAAAAAAAATTATATACAGAAATAAATGAACCCTAAACAGAAGATTAGCTGTGTGAATTCTTGAGATGGCATTTCATAAACTTCATTTATTGTTGGAGCCAATACCAATGTGGGATCAAGGAATTTTTTCTTAAGCTGTGAGGCACTCAAGTTTCAGCAGTGTTAAATAGTTAATTGAAGTGAACATCACCCTTAGCACCACCCAAGGGAGCCATTGGGATATTAGTTATACATTAAGAAAAAGGGATTGTATGCATTTCTATATTGTTGTGCAAACACCATTGATTTCTTGCTGTTTTCTGTTAAGATGATCTTGATTTAACTATTTAGAATCAAGCCTTGAAATTTATACTATGAAATTTTTGGCTTGCTTATGTTGTCTTGATTAATGTATTTCTTGTGCTTTATATGTTTTTGATTGGATGGTTGCAGTGCAAGGTATGCATGCAAACATTTATGTGCACAACATCAGAGGTGAAGTGCAGAGAGCACGCGGAAGCAAAGCATCCCAAGGCAGACGTGTCTGCATGTTTTCCTCATCTCAAGAAATGAACAATTTGTAGTTGATAAAAACTCTTTTAAAGAAAGCTGGTAGATTGCCAGCGCTCTCGCCCTTGTCAGCCCAAGCAAGTTGATGTTTGTGTGTATTGTGTACTTGTTTGTGTGAGACTTGGAAATTGTTTTGAGTTGATAATATACTTTGAACCTTGTGTTGTTGCTCATTACTCATCAACTTGGATAAACCATCCCTTACAATAACATAATTCGTCTATTGGCCTTAATGAGACTTTAAAACATTTGTGCATCTAAGATTAACAATGGTGGATTTTAGATTTTGAAGTCTTGGGATTTAACTTTTAAAGATATAACTTGGTTAATTTCATTAGGAAGGTCTTACTGGGAAAATGAATCGGCTGAAAATGCAATACTACACAGCAATTGCAGGTGAAACACAACACAGACAATTTTTTTTAGTTCAAACATGGATACAGAATGTCAAAAATATACCTCTCCAATAGTACATGTCACTTTCACATCACTTCAAAACCACCCAAATCTAGTTCATTCAATTGCAAATTTATATTATGATGACGACGACCATGATGAAAGACCACATCACTGAACTCTCATCCTGCTATTCTCTGCGGCCCTCACTTGCAAGAAATATGGGTGGGCCTAAGATTGGGGAATGGATGTTACTTTATGGCAAAAAGACTTAACAGAAGGATATGGATATCAATGGAATAGAATTAAGGAAACAATGAACAATGAAGAGATGAAGAATAAGAAGATAATTTAAGTATTAGCAAACAGGTTTACCATTGCTTCTCTTGCTGTAAGCCTATCCTGATGATCATAGCGAAGAAGCTTGTCGAGAAAATCTATGGCCTGCAAGTGCACCTCAACATCAGTGGATCTGGATCCCGAGAAGGATCTATAGTAATTTAGATTTTAGAGATGGCAATACCTCAGGTGACACTAAATGCTGATTATCATTATTAATAAACTTGGACCATGGCTTTCGGCTGTGCCTGCAGGAAAGGAAAGGTGAGAAGTTAAAACATTTAAGATATATTCCTTTTGAAATGCAAATAAAAGAAGCCAAATATTGGCATATAACATATCCCGTCATACCAAAGATTGAAAAATACATTACAAGAAGAATAAAGCATACCTCCCGACCATAGCCTCAAGCTGAGGATCAAGCTCTAATCGATACTTGTGCAAATATGCATTCAACTCATCTGTCCCAAGTACCTAAAAAACAATAGTATTAAGAATCAGAGATCAAATCAAATAGAAAACCTTTTAATAAGCAGTCAAAATTAGCATGACCTTTCATGATTTCACTTTCACATCAACTCCAAATTTAATTTTCTACCAATAGTCTATGGTATTTCAATTGTATTTTAATTTGATATATTGAAAACTATGCATAACTCCCAATCTTCATGATACCTTGGCAATCTTGACAAGCTGATCTTGATTATCATGTCCATAAAAGAAAGGTTCCTTGCGGAAAATCTACATAAAATAACAGTAAAGAATAGCCATGAAGTAAGACATGAAGTTAAAAAATCAAATTTAAAATTATGTATTGCAGATTGGCAATGATGGTAAAGCACATTTTATATTTATATCCTTGAATCAAAATAAAGCGGGCTCATTCACACACACAAACAGATAACATAAAATCATGGGAAAATGACACTTTTAATCCCTCAATTGTAACTACTTTAATTATTTGAAGTGTAGATTTAAGTTATTATCAAAGTGGTAGATTTGATCCCTAAATGACTAAATCAAGCACCAATATGCCACTTATAAAGTAGCTGATTTGGACTCTGAGGGAGAAAATCCGCCACTTCGGTAATAAGTTTGAAGCACTAAGGCCTTGTTTGGTAAATGGCAGATCTGCCATTTTCGTTTGGTAACTCAGCAGTTTGGAGCAGTGGTTTGCTCCAAACCTCTGAAACCCCATACACTGCTTTTAGCAGCGTTTGAGGTTGGCGTTTTGGGGAAGGATATTTTATCCTTCCCCAAAACACCCTCCACTAAATTTAAAAAATAATAATAATAATAACTCCATGGATTTAGGAGCCAGGCTCCTTTAATAAAAGAGCCTTAGGCTCCTCTTCCCTTGCCCATCCGATGTGGGATGGGCAAGGACTGAAAATGAATGCCTGAAGGGGCATTGATCTCCCTTTTATAGAGGGAGGTCAACGCCCTTTCATACTCAACTTCTGATGTGGGCGTTGAGCTCCCACATCCTTTTGTTTGTTTTTCTTTTTTGGTTTTGTTTTTGTTGTTGTTGTTATTATTATTATTATTATTACTATTTATTTTTATTTTTATTTTATTATTACATAATAATAATAATAATATTATTATTATTACGAATGTCCTTTTTTCTTTTTACGTGTTAACTGCTAATACTAAGCAACTAACTTTACCAAACATCTTTTTACAAATCGCTGATACAATCAGCTGATCAAATCCGTTATATGCTATCCACTAACCAATGATTGCCAAACAAGGCCGCCGCAAATAATTGAGGGACTAAATCTACACAATGGTCATAACTAAGGGATTAAAAGTGTCATTTTCCCTAAAATCATTAATTGATTCTTACCATTCCTGCAAACATGCAGCCAAGGCTCCACATATCCAAAGAATAGTCATAGTCTTGCAAGTCAACAAGAAGTTCAGGACCCTTAAAGTATCTGCATAACAAGATTTAAAATTTTCAAAATCGTTTCAATATGCTAAATAGCTTAAACATTTTTAGAGCATGTGAAAGGCACATCCTATCACTAATGACAAGTTAACCTTTAAATATTTTTTAACTACTTGAACACTTTTGTAAGTCCATGCTATTACATTTAATCTTAACTAGAACAAGTAGTCGCTGTCTAACTAGAAGTAAGTTATGCCTATATCTAGCAGATCTTGAACAATGGAGTTGGATCAACAAATTCCAGCACCCTTCTATAATACTGTAATATTCTAATGTAGTAAGGCTCACTTTTAAGGGATTGTCAGAGTATGTATTCATAGAGTTACAAGATCAGGAAGTAAACTGAAATGACTTAAAGATTAGTTCTTACCTTGAAGCCACACGAACATTATATTCCTTCCCTGGGTGATAAAATTCAGCAAGGCCCCAATCTATCAATCGAAGTTTCCGCAACTCATGGTCTATCATAACATTATGAGGTTTGACATCTCTATGCATTATTCCTTGTGAATGACAATAGTCTAGGGCCTGCAATTTCATCAAATAAATTTCAAATGGTTTTTTCCTTCAATAGGTATCTTCTAAATAAAGGAATGGACACTCACTAATCTAACATTAGTGATCATCTAGCAATTGGAGTTTCCTTTTACCTTGAGAAGCTCATATATGTAGTACCGTATGTCATAATCTGTTAATGTGGGGTATAAAACCTTGAAATCTGTACTGTTTACATACTCAAATATCAAGCTTGGAGTTTTTGAGTGCTGATCTCTGACAATGTCAAGGAGTTTGACAATATTTGGTCCTCCACAGAGGTT
Organism: Ipomoea triloba; assembly: GCF_003576645.1. NCBI lineage: Eukaryota > Viridiplantae > Streptophyta > Magnoliopsida > Solanales > Convolvulaceae > Ipomoea > Ipomoea triloba. Next base: position 3,158,470 of record NC_044927.1, on the reverse strand, counting down.
CTGCAATATTTTGATCTCTCTCTTAATCTGCGTAGGAGTACAAAAACAGGAAATGTGTCAATAAGTTACAGTCACATTTTTATGTGAAAACAGAAAGGAGTAGGATAAAGTGGAGAAGATCAAATCGTTTCATCAGTGAAGAGATAAGTATTGAGAGTATCAAACATAAAAGACCAAATGTGAAAACATTTTTATATCTGCAGGTATTTAGGAGTGGTTTTTTTTTTTCTTGTAGAATTTAGATACAATTTAATACTCTATGAACCTGCCAGTATTAGTGAATCTCAACAGATACTAACGTGGAAAAACAAGCTGCATATAAATCAGAACTTTAATAGCAATATAAATAACCACATTATTCCTTAAATCCTTCTCTAAACAATCACAGTAAAACATTGTTCCAATGTGAAGTGTGAAGATATAAAAAGGTTATCCTACCTTCTTCTTCTTAACAGGCTTCAAAATCTTAATTATGCACCTCTCATTGCTATTGACATTTATACCCTCAAACACTTCACTGTATTTTCCTCTTCCGACTTTCCGAACAACTTCATAGTCATCCTGGTCACTGAAACAATAATGCAAGGAATGTTAAGAAGCATAATACACACAACATGCAAACTCTGTTTGTGTATAAGACAGATTAACATTTTTGTTATAAAAGGCGGTGTTAAGTAAAACAATCCTTATGAGAACCATCATTCTTTGTCTCCAACAGAAACAAGCTAACTATATGATCCCTGAAGGAATGAGTTTGGAACTGAGTACAAAATGATAAAGACTATCCAAATTTCTCTTGATTGTGTATATAATACATGAAGGCAAGCAAAAGTATGTTGAACTTCTAAGTAGTCAAAGTTATCACATAGTTCCAGTTAAGACAAGGAAGCCACTAGAAGGATGTAAATTACAAACAGGTCTTAACTTTGAATAGTTGCAGATGCCAGAGCCTAACTGGAAAGAACAAATTGTTCTTTACCTGGGAAGACTCGACACTAATACACACACACACACACACACACACCCCACAGATGATATGCATAGATGAGAAAATCAATCAAATTGGAAGAAATATACAATCAAAAAGTAAATGAACATAAAGAAGGCTAAAAATTCAAAGTGATATAATGCGAATTTTTTGCATTACTTGAAAACATATAAATACACATGGGAGACTATAAATTTAAAGCATGTGAAACCAAAGTGTCTTCTTCTGGCCATTTTATTAGCAAATACATCCCCTAAAACTCATAACCAGATAGAAAAGTCCCCCGTTACTGCTTTATCTCACTTAATTCAGATCAGAAATCGTCAAACTATATTCCAAACAATAACACGGAAAGGAAATTAGGCCTTAGGGTTTAAGCGATGGAACTTACCCCCACTGAACAGTGAGCGATTCGTAATCCCAATACTCCCTAGGGCGAACCACATTGATGTCCGCATAAACTCGAGATCTGGACATGGCTTGGAGAAGCAAAAGAAGCCGATTGACGAGGCGCGACTACTTGCGGCTGAGAACGGCGGCGGCGGCGGCAGGGAGCGTCGTTCACCACCAGCTTAGTTAACACCGCCCGGTCGTCACAAGAGCGATATCAACGAAGCAGATGGTGAGCAGATCGAATTTGTGTTCGTCTTGGAAAGAGAGTGACAGTAAAATGGATCTCGAATTCTTGACTCTTGAGGAATAAAAAGCACAATCATATCTGGGGGGGTTGGGTCGGTGCCAAGCTGACCTGTGTCCCAGTTGCAATTTTACTTTAAATACAATTATTATAAATATTTACTTTATCCTAAATTAGGCTCCAGAGCTGAAAATATTCACAAGAGTATAATGAGTAAAGAGTTTGTTAGATTTTTGTTACTATTAAACATATGGCATGTTTTGGGAATGTAAAACCTCGGGAGATATTTTGTGTGTTAGTCTTTAGTTATGAAAAAGAAAAGAGGTAATTTAGTAATACCCGACATAGACTTATAGGTTGTGATTGTACACCTATGTCCTTCACAATCTTTATTTATTTTGGATCTCTTCCGGACATGTGTTCAGGACCACATAAATTGTTCTAATTCTCCACGAGTCGATCTATTGGTCCGGGCTAATGACCATCATTCACTATATCAATGTCCTGAGACAATAACATGTTGACGGATAGCATATGGACATTTGAGCTAAGCCATATATTATAACCGCAACACTAATGTATGACAAACAAGTTTTGTTGTAGCGTAAAATAATTAAGGGTTTAAATGTATAATTTTTCCAAAAAATTATATGGTTATATCTATACAATATTTTTTGTTTAGAATTAAAACATGAAAATTATTATGTGTACATTTTTTTTAGTATGATCACGAGTTTTCTCAATTAAAGTATATTAAAATCTTATACATCGAAATTAATTTTATTTATGCTAAATAAAATTGTAACGATCATTACATTGTAAATTATGATTTACAATACGTATATAGAATCCGATATAAATTGTGGGACCGCAATGGGTAGATATTTTATAAGGGCATTAAAGTGACTTTAGATAGAGTGTAACTTTCATTCTGTGGGCCAAGTTGGGTATCCGATTATTTTATAGTGGTGCATTAAAGAATCTTACAAAATTGACCCTACTCACTGGATACTTGCTGCTCTCTTTTTCTGGAAAAAATTAATTTGTTAGGACAGGCAATTGCCACCCCAAAGATTATTTAAGATATAAAGTTTGGGCGGTCCAAATATAGCACACGTCACCAAGTAATTTGTACACTTCTCCATAAATATGTATTTCTAATTTATTTATTTATTTTTATGTGAAAAAAAAACTTGTAGTTATTACTCGAGAGTGCGTATTAAATAAATTAAATTTAATTGTTGTGTAATAATTCGTAACCAAAAAACAAATTGTACTATAAAAACTCTATGTGACGAACTCGACCGAGATGTCGTTTGGTTCACGGAATATTAGATTATCCTAGGTAATAGGGTTATCTTCAATAAGGTAATGTCAGATTTTGGGAATGTATTATCTTATGTGTTTGGTTTTGATTGTGGAATATAATATTACTTTGTTTGGTTAAGTGTTACTACATATATGTTAGGCTATGTGAATCAATTTACTATAATGTTCTCAATAATTTTACGGTAAGGCATTGATTAGCCCGACATAGCGCCAATGGCAAATTATGGTATGGATCCGGGTCCACCTTGCAAGGTGGACTCGAGTCTATGTTCACAAATTTAGAACTGTATGTTCACAATTTTAGAACTCTATATTCACACTGTGAATATAGAGTTACGAAATTGTGAATATAGATCCAAACCCACTTTACAAGGTGGACCCAGGTCCATGGCATAACAATTGAACACCAAGCTACACCACCACTCGACACATACCCCTTCTTCGCTATCTTTGTACCTTTAGCCCTTGATTTTATGCCTTCTTGTTCTGTGGATCTTAAATTCTTAACTTCTTTGCACCTTTGAACATATTCTCCACTATTCCAGTCCTTAATCCAATTAAAATCTCTCTTGGACCCCTTGGGCCTAGCCTTTTCTCATAATTCTACTCCTGCAAACCAAACACTAAAATTTAAATTATTACTTTATTCCCACAAACGCCTTGTAAGTACATTAAATTTAATAAGTAATACCATTTTTATAAGATAAAATAGAGTATTTCACTCTTTGTCCAACAACTGTAATTTTTTTGGCTTATAATGTTCAGTTTTGTTTGTTAATTTTTTTTTTTTTAACATTTCACTTTTAGTCCTTTTTTTTTTGTTTTTTTTTTTTTGTTGTTGTTTTTTTTTTTCACATAATGTATAGTGAAGTTTGATAAAATGATCGAAAAGGTGGAGATATTTTTAACATTTGCAACAAAAAGTTCAACAATTTTTAAAGTAAAATAACTAAAACTAAAGCATTTTTTAATCACAAGCACAAAGTAATCACATGTCATAAATAGAAATAATACAAGATCAAAAGTAGAATAAACCCTAAAACAGAATATGTCAGGAGAACAGTTATCATCATTCTTTGGAACTTCTCAATTCTGGCCATGGCTTCTCTCTGTCACTAGAACCCCCACTTTGCCCTGAAACCTGCCTTTTCTCTCTCTAAGATTTTATAGTTTGAATCCATGAGAAGCAGAATCTCATCTTATACAACTCAAGTACATTTGATGTACATCTCAACATGGGAATTGGGGGAAAACTGTACATTGCTCTGATCTGCAATCTCTCACTACAAACAATTTTGAACCTCCTCTACTTTTCTTGCCAATGTGACAATGAATCTTCAGACTAGGGTAGAACACCTTGCAATGTCTCGAACCGAGGTCTTAAACTGCCTTCGGTTGGGTTTGCTCGAAGTCGAAAACCTCAAACATGAGGCGTCGTACATCTGGTTTCCCATATACGGCATATGACACACCGTGAATGGCTTGTTGAACCGAAGTTGTGGCTGGATTTCTCAACCTCCGATTGTGCTCGTATGCATCCTGGACTTCCTCGCTGTATATGATAAATCGGTGGAGAAATTTTTCCCGCAAGTACTTCCCACAGAACTTGTTCATCAAGATACGACGATGTCTCTCCATCAACCATCTTCCCGGGGCATCCAGATGCTTCATAAGCAACCTCTCAGCCATTATAAGATCCTGCAGTATGAGAAGAACATAGTCAAACATTGTGCTACAAAGATAGTACCTTTTTTGGTAAATCCACGAGGTGTTCCAGGTCTTTCTCCATCCGTTTAACGGTCCGGGTCCACCCGACTAATCCCCGCTCACTCCTGGAGGCACGGGAGCTGGCCCGGGGAATCAAAACCAGGTTCTCCCGAAATTCTTCCCCACAAAGAGAGCTCACTTGCCACTTGAGCTTACCCCATTGGGTTACAAAGATAGTACCTAAATCTTAATTGAATCCATAGAAATTGAAAAAGATTTGATTTTTTTTTTAAAAAAAAAAACACTAGAATGAACCTAAAACAGGATTAGTACCTGGATTTTCTGACCAAGATATTCTAGTCGCTCATAACAAAACCGTGGATGTTCAAACTTGTACTTTGAGGGGTGCATAAAAGCAAGCTGCATTTTGTGTTCAATACATGACAAAAACCAACCCATTAGGCTCCCTCATCCCTATTTGTTTTCTTGCAGTATATAGGTAAGTTGAGGGCCTCATAAAAAGCCGAAAGCTTATAAGGGCCTAAACGAAATACCTGCAAACCGAGTCCAAGTTCTATGTTTCTGGCATCGGTGATCTCAGGAATTCTATCTGTCATTGCCAATGGATAACCGAGTGTTTTCATGACTTGAGGTCTAGTATCGTAATCCCATATATTTCCACGGAACCGATGCATGCCTGGTGGAACACATGCCCGGAATAGCCTAGGATGCGAAAAAAGAGCATCTTCTGGAGGCTGTTAAATATGAAAGAAAATATTCATTTCCAGAACACAAATAAAATCTTCTATAGTTCTAACTTCTATTCAATAATAATCAAATTGAGCTCTCTTTTTCAAATTTTAAATGTTAATGTCAGCCACTTGATGTACAAACGGGAATATGCAAGACGTAAATGGAACTAAGGAAAATGAATAAGAACAAGTCGCATCTGCAAAGAATCAATCAATAAATATAAAAGGGGCAAAGCAAAACGAAAGAACAGAAAGGAAAGAAAAAAAGGGTCTTGCCTTGTATGTAGCGACATCTTGCCAGCTTAGCTTGTTGCCTTCAAATTCTACAGATACATAGTCTACATCCTCTAGTTGCCTCCTGAGTCTGGGTTGGCAGTCTTCAGCCTCGGGATCCATTCCAAATACTTCGAAGAGAACTCGATAAACTTCTGGCATGCCAAAACATAAATAGATTGCTCCAAACAAAGCCCAGAATACAGATCTGTCACGATGCAATTGAAGCAACGTTAATGCTATGTAAAACTGGCTAGCATACAAGACCAAAATACGCAAATGATCAAAAGACAATCCAAATAAGGACATGCATTACAAAAAGATGTCATGTTAGAGGATGCATCAAGGTTTGCCTATTAGCTTAGGCAGTTAGGGACATAGGAAATCCCTGCTTTGCTAACAATTCCGAGTTAACTTGAAGTAGGACAAACAATGTACTAAACACAACAAAATGTTGACTTTTGAGACATTTTTTTCAGGAGACACAATATTATTTGGGATGACTGGCTAAGAAATGAATGAACTGGTGATCCTTCATCAAAGATCTACCAAATACAGAGTGAAAAACTGCCAACAGTCCCTTCAACTGCCACCCTTCCCCTACCATGCCCCTTTTCAAAATGTCCCTTCAACCTCAGCCAAGCTGGTTATACTATTGACTTGGTAACCACAAGATTACAAGTTTAACTACGGGACAACTCTAGCTAAGCTGGTCAGACTAGTAACCACACTGTTACAAGTTTGACTCTCAACAAAAGGGGCAACTCCAGCTAAGTTGATCAGAGTAGTAGGCTAGTAGCCACACTGTTACAAGTTTGACTCTAAGCAAGTGCGGCCTAGGGAACTTTTTGGTTTGAGCAAGTCACAAACCCTCAAATAGTGGTCGTAGGTTTCCTTGTCACTCAAAATGCTACATATACAACAGGGTATACATCCCAAATTAAAAGAGGTAAAAGACTATTTTTTGTGCATAAAAGGACATGTTCATTAATTCATTAAAAAGCCCCAAATGAGAAAGAAAAACAAGGCTAGGCTAACTCACTTGCAGGGAGGTTCTCGCTCTGATCGTTTCAATTTATCAATATCATCACAAGGAAAAATCAAATTCTGCAAACTGGCAGCTTTGATCCACTTGGGGAGAAACCTCTTCCCAATCAAAGCATACACTCTCTCCCTCATCGGCCCAGGCGATTCCCTGGGATATCTCTGCAAGAAGAACTCGCATAAGGCCAATTCAACCACGTATTCTCCCAAGAACCCTAGCCTCGAGTGCCCCGCCCTCACATGCCTCGCATTATTCTTCTCAATAAACGGGTGCTGAAAAGCTAAATACAACAGCGTATCAAACTGCTTAGCCGGATTATCGTCCCCGAAATTATCCGACGGCTCCAATGGATACCCAAGAGCCTGTTTCGCCTCCACCAAATAATCCCCAATCCAAGCTTTATCATAATTATTGAGCTTCGAAGAGGGCAAGCAAGAGCTCAATAAAGGGAACGACTTTAGCGATAATTGCGGGCTGTTAAGAAACCGTTCCGCTAGCTTCGCGTCATCTAGCGGAGGCTTGAGTATAAACCGTCTGGGCGGCGCCTTTTTCTTGGGGGAAGTTGCCTTTCTGCGCTGCGCGAGCTCTTTGAGGAGTCTCTGCGGGCTGTTTTCCGGGAGCTCTTTGGGTTCTACCGCTACGGCTGAAATTCGGAAGTTTGGAGAAATGGGTGCCGGAATTCTGGAGATCTTGAGGTGGGTTTGGAGAGGGAAGGGTGATAATGAGGATGAAAAGCTGAGGTCTGATGGGTGATGGACATTCAAGTGCGGTTTGAAGGTTGAACAGAGCTCCATAGCCAGTGAAGTGATAGAATTGTGGATTGAGTTTCAGGGAACAGTGGGATGAAGTTACATAATAGTTTTTCTGGATTGGATTTGAGTTATGGAGGTTTTTGCAGGGCTTTGATGGACTGATAGTAGCTGGAAATTGAGGTGCGGCTGAAGAGAGAAAAGAGATAAGAGATGAAATTTCATATTTCAAAAAAAAAAAAGAAAAGAAAAGAAGAGATTAAATTTCTAAAAGATATCTGGGCTGGAACAACTGGTATAGGCCCAATCCAATTTACAGATCTTGTGGGAGTGGTCTGGTTCAATAATCCCCTGCATATTAATCAAAATCCAGTCCAATCCCCTCAACATGGCAAATTATTGTGTGGACCATGGTCCACACATCTATGTGGACCATAATCAAATGTACATTTTTAATGTACTAAATGTACATTATTTTTGTACTGAATGTACATTATTTTTATACTATAAAAATAATGTGCATTCAGTACACAAATAATGTACATCCCCTGAATATAATGTACATTATTTTTATATTGAATGTGCATTATTTAATAATATGGTCCACACAATAATGATTGCCTCAACATTCCCTTGTGGTCACTGGTCAGTATTTTAAAAATTTTTTTTTTTAAAGAATTGGTCTGTAAATATTTATATAAAACAAAATATTCCATGTATCAATTCACAAATATTTTGGTATGCTAAATGTATTGTTGGGGATATGGTTCAAATGGGACTTAGCTTGAGTTGATCCGGTAGTTAGTTTAGCAACTATAAACTTTTAAATTTGACTCGTCGTGAAAGTTGTCTATTGATAGTTTGAGTCGACTAGCTCTTTATCGTCCTTTGCCACTTAGAGTCATAAGATGAGTTTCACTTAAAGCGCACCTATGGACTTTCTCCTTAATCAAAGGATATGGGACCAAATGCAACCTCGGGCATGGACATGGTCCATGGATCAATTGGTTTTTTTTTTAACTGGTTGATTCAGTTTAGAGGTTGTTTTGAGTGAGTAGTTATGAAATGTGTGGACCAAGCACAATGAGAAATGTGGAAGTCCTTAGATGTAGAGTTAATTAGACACTTTTTTAAAAGTAGAGATGACAATGTGAGTTAGGTTCACAGGAGTCCGTTTAGACATGACTAAATGTGTTATATCGTTGCATGTCTGGCATAAGGCCGAGACAATATAATCAAGATATCTTGAATCGAAGCTTCTTAACGAGGGTGACATGAAAGGCATGCTGCAGGGTCTACTAGTGTGTGAAAGAAGCACTAAGATAGGAAGAAAACAGCTCTCAACTAAACACCACAACAAAAAAATATCCCTTTGTCCCTAACTTATTATAATGTGATGATTCGAGCAATCAAAGCTAGCATGCATGCGGCCCCTGCACCCGGTCTGGGGGCAATATAATTGAGAGAATACAACATCATGTGTAGCTATATACTTTAAAGGTAATATGGGGTTGATTGATATATGCATGAGACAGACTTCCACTACATATATTTTGAAAGGTTAAGGATGGACCTGGACCCAAAAAAAAAAAACAAAAAAAAAAAAAAAAAAAAAAAAAAAAAAAAAAAAAAAAAA
>NC_044927.1:3140540-3149246 GCF_003576645.1 Ipomoea triloba | reverse complement strand
AAAAAAAAAAAAAAAAAAAAAAGAAGAAGAAGAAAAACAAAGTTAATGACCATAGTTGAGTTGATGAAGAGTTTTCATTAAACTAGAGATTTTTATTCTTTTCTTTTGCTGGTCATTTGAGATACTTTAACTTGTGATTAGAATTGCATGGTCAAGCATATTCATAAAGAGGAAACTCATTTGAGATACTTTAACTTAGGACAATACTACAACTTTAATTTTATTTAATTTTTTTTTTTAAATACATTTGGAATCTAATTTTCATTATTCCTATATCTTGTAGTCGTCCTGTGCCTTAGGAGTTCGACCCAAGTGCCTTGTTCCATTGTTGAGACATCCACCTCTCAAAGGGTGGTACGAGTTCGATCTGTCACATGTGGACCTTGGCTCACCCACCACACATTGAGTGCATCCGATATATAAAATAGGTCATGACCTTCTTTGTCCAGCCAACCATTTTTTTTCATCATTGCGAATTAGTGTGACAAAAAAATTTGAGAATAAAGAGAGAATCTTATTAACTTGTTTAAGCTACTAATTTTTTAGGGTTTTGATTTACTCCCCTCGCTCTATGCGCAAGAGAGGGTGTCTATGCTACACAATTCATACTTTTAACAAGTTGAATTATATTTATACTAATGCAAACCCACATCCCTTTTCAACGTGAGAGAAATGCTACTTAAAAGCCTTCCTACACTTTATTATTTTTTTCAACTCAATGGTACACTTTGAGAATCAAATTAAACATCTCACTTAGGAGATTAGAGTCCCAATCCAGTTTGACCATATCCAAATCAAATGTGCACCCCATTCAAAATTATATGTCGAAATAGTCACTTTAATTGTCATTTGTAATTAATTTTTCCAAAAGGTTTCCCACAAAAAAAAAAATAAAATAAATAAGAGTAGAATTTTCTTTGTTACAATACATAAAAACACTAACTAGCTTAGCTCTGTGATATACTTAATTATTTTTCTTGGCGTATGAAAAGAAATGCAATTATAAATGCAACTCTCAGCTACCCATAAATCACAATGTTTTTCGTCTTCTGCTACACGCTTTAGGAATTAGTATATGCAACTATGCGTCTATGCAAGCATCACTTTCACTGTATTAAAATACCTTAAAGATTTGCTAGCAGTCTCAAGGTGTATGATTTAGCCTTATTATCAAGTATTTAGGTTAACTAATTAAAACACACTTTACGAGGCCACGATTTATTTCATTAACTCGTCTTCAAAACAAGATTATAAGAACGTTAAATGCCCTTAAATTTGTGTTCAAACTAAAAATACCTAAGCATAATGCACATATAACTTGTATATATAGAAATGTTCAAATATATATATTTGGCATTTATGAAACTTCAAATCAAACCTTAGCTGGCCAACAAATAAAAATCTAGCTCTTCGGAGAGCCATTCATCGGTCACCCAGCCACCAATGACCAACAACTTAATCAATTAAATTAAGTAAGAACATGAATTTGTTATTATTATTATTTTTTTGACAAGATGACAGTTTTAGTCCATTAATTATACCTAAATTATAAACTCAAGTCTATACATTATTATTATTATTATATACAAATCTTCACCTTTTGTTCTAATCAAAGTTAATCGTTGGTTTTCAAAAAAAAAAATAAAAAAAATCTTCACCTTTAGTTATGTTGAAAGTGATGACCGTTTCAATCTATTATTTATAAATTTTGTTAATATTAATATTTTATTTTGAATTTTTAAATTATTAAATAATAGATTGGCCATTTTGTAAAAATTTTTCAAATTCCCTCCATAGATCTTCATATATACACTACTCTTAAGTCTTCTTACCGCAAAACTCTTACTAAATACTTATCTGTCTTGATTGAGGATGAATCTCAGAAGAAAAAATAACAAGCAAGAGATTATTTATGATTGAAGATAATAGACCTTAATTTTGCAGTTTGGCTCTCCAATTTACTTTGCTAATTGCAATTATATTAGACAAAGGTTCTTCTAATTTTCTTTTATTTTATCATAAAATGTATTTGTTGTTGTTGTTGTTGTTATTATTATTATTATTATTATTATTTCCTTACTAATAATAAGCTTGTATGTTATTGATGGAGCAGAATTCTGAGATGGATTAGAGAGATGAAGGGTTTAGGGAAATGACATTGAATATTTACTACTAGATTTTGGAGGTAAATAAAAAAAAAATCTCTTACATAATGAATTTTTTAAAATAGTTATTTTAATATGTTAATAACTAAATTGTATATATTATCTATTAAGGTATGAACTCAATAAAATATCAAAAATAGTAATTTACATACAAAAAGAGGAAAAATTATAATAAACTAATATATTAAACTTACAATTTAGGCTATCTTAAATTCTAAGTAATATCCTACTTGTCATTTTTACTTCTCAGATTCCTCCTCAATCAATATAGACAGTTGTTTAGAAAGGGTTTTGCGGTAAGAGTAGTGTATATATGAAGAGGGAGGGAATTTGACAAAAGTTTACAAAATGATTAATATATCCTTTAATAATTTGAAAATTCAAAATAAAATGTTAATGTTAATTCATAATACTTTGTTAGCAAATTAAAGATGACAAGACACCTTCAAATTAATAGCCACTACAAACTTCTCAGTAAATCAATGAACCAAACAATTCAACGTAACTATAACTCTTTACGTAGCGTAGTTTTCCCAATGTCTATTCTTTAATTTATAATGATTGAATTTAAAGCTTTACTTGAAAGAAAATTCGATACCATCCATTTCAATCATATCTATCACATGTATTAGCTGAATTGGTCTTAGGGAAGTATATAGTGAAAGAACCATTACAATAAAATTAATAAGGCAGATATATTATTTAATTCCTAATTAATTAATTTAGCTGTTGAACATAAAACTATAGAATATAAATAAATGTGAAATCTAACCATCAATTTAGAATTTTAGTTAAAACAAAAGCACAAAGTACATCATTCAATTTGATATAACAATTAACTAATTCATGCAAAAAATAGTGGTCCATGTGTTGCTTAGAATACGTCTATTATAGCATACAAGAAGATCGGAACACATATACTAGCGAATATAATGTATAATAGTATAGTCACTATTTCAAAGCACAACATACTTAACTGGTTAATCATCAATTCAAAATAAGTATGGAATATAAATTTTACTTTATTAACAGTCATATATAATCTAAAGTTCAGACGTGATTTCAAAGACAAAATCAGTAAGGCCTCTTAAGTTTAGGTTCAACATATATAGTCAAGTTAGAAAGTGGTTATTATTTATCAAATACATAAATAACTAGTACAAGTGGGACTTCCTTATCTAGCTTTGCATTTCGGTGCCATCCCATTTGAAAGAGATAGTATGGTAGTGGGACGAAATTGATAACGTGTACAAAATGGTTAAGAATTTATAAAAAGATAATCTTTTCTTATAATTATGAAGCTATGATAATGGCTAACATAAATGGTTAAACGTAACTCCACTCATTAATTGTGATAGGAAAATGCTTTTTACCCTAAATTTTTCTTCCTAGATTTCTTTCATGATGTGACTTTTAATTATTATTATTTTTCTTTTGGTGGATGGAAGGGCCGGAAGGCCCTGGATACTTTTAATTATTGAGTGTCATGAATTAGCTAACTCACCACTTATTTTAAAAATAAAATTAGTAACCAATTAACTCATGAATGACACATCATGAAGGATGAATTTTGAGGGAAAAATAAAAAGGGTATCTAACATTACCCATTGTAATAACAGCATCATCAATCTATTCTCAAATAGTAGTTGGGTTTTTTTTTTTCATCACAAGAAATTATAAGAAAAAAAAATTAAAAATAAAATACCTCCACTCAACCCGTTTTCCCAAGTTTGTTAAGTATGTAATCTACATTTATCAATCCTGCGCGCCAGAGCTTTCAAGTACTCCGTAATATATTTTAAACATCTTAAAAATTGAAATATATTTATACTAACTAATCCAAATCAATATATTTTGTTAATGAGACAAATGCTCCTACACAAAGTCTTTTCAAGTTTCATTTTCCTAACTTTATGAGTATACTATTAGAATTAAATTCGCAATTCTCCTTTGCCTATTTTAAGTGAACTCTCACGCCAAGACCTTGTGGTCTAGTGGCACTCTGTTGCACTCCCATATGGAAGGGAATGGGTTCAAGTCTCAGTGTACTTAAAAATAAGTTAAGAAAGTAGTTATGGACAAATAGTATATTGTAATAGAGTTAGTAATACTAAAAAAAATTCACGTGGAAAGTGTCCTTTTTCAACCCAAATTAAAATAGTAATTAATTTTGTCCAAAATTTGTTCTATATGTAGATATTGCCATCAGCGTGCATAACAGTAAGCTTGTCTATATTGTTACGTTGCCTTTGAGGGGAAGAAAGGAATAGTACGTATTTCTTGGATTGCATGATATTATATTACATATCTCTTTTTAGTGTTCGGTTCACAAAATATGTTAGTAATAGAATGACATTTTCGAGAATAGACCAATTCTGTTGGAAACATGAATTTAAAATCAAATAGGTTAAATTTGAGCTCAAAATCAAACTTGAACTCGAGTTTGGCCCTGATCTCGAGCTCAAATTCAAGCTCGAACTCGAGCTCAAGATCAAGCTCAAGCTCGAGCTCGAACAATCGAGCTACTTGAGCCGAACTCGAGCAGCTCGAAAATTGACGAGCTCGAGCTCGAACATCAATTCTTGAGCTCGATCGAACTCGAGTTAGAGCTCGAGCCGAGCCTTCCTTAACGAGCTCGAGCTCAAGCCACCCTAGGTTCGAGCTCGGCTCGGCTCGTTTACACCCCTACTTGTAAGGGAAATAACTATTCCAATTAGGGTCTTACAATATGTTTAATTTGGTTCACGGAATAAAATTTGAAAGAATAGGAATTATATTCCATTAGGAATGGAATATATATATGTAATGAATAAAATAGAAATTCAATTTCATTGTTTGGTTAACTTAAGGAATATATTTAGGACATGCATTCTAGTGTTTGGTTGTATTATAGAATAAAAATGTAATAAACATTCAAAACACAAAATGATATTATTATTATTATAGTAAATAAAAAAATTAAATAATGATAAAATAGGTATTGCTAAATTAAGTTATTCCTTTCTTTTTCTCGGAAAATTCACGGGGTCTTTCTCCGTCAGGAGCTGGCCCAGGGGGAATCGTCTCTTGTGGGAATTGATTCCGAGTTCTCCCGAAATTTCTCCCCACAAAGAGAGCTCACTTGCCACTTGAGCTACCCTATTGGGTTAAATTAAGTTATTCCTGATAACTCCTTATTAAGCTATTCCTAGTATTAAGTTATTCACACGCACTCATCAATGTGGATGGTAATTTTAACTTTTGAATATAATGCGTATTGCATTTTTATTCATTAATTGAACAAAACATTATAATACAATTTCAAATCTAAAGTTTATTCATTCTATGAACCAATAAACATGAAATTTCTATTATATTATTTGCCTATTTCAGTTCATTACCAATGAAATATATATGATTCTTTATTTTTTCAAACTTGGTTTCATGAACCAAATATGTTGTTAATTATTTAACAATAATTTAATATAAAAAAGACTATTAAAATTGAATACGTATTCCCTCCGTTTCATTTTATGTGTGTGATTTGGTAAGACTAGAGTTATTTACAATTTAAATTATTTAATATTAGTATATAAAATTTATATATTTAAAAATTATATTAAACAAATTATTAAATTAAAAAAATTTACAAATAATAATAAAATACTAGCGAAAATAAGTAAAGAAACAGAGAATTAATTAGTTTGACCAATAAATAGTAAATAAGACCAAGAGGGAGTAATTTATAATGAGATTGATTAGTTAAATTATGATAATCAATAAATTTAAAATTAAAGATTTAAGTGGCATATGGTTCACAAAATGAAAGGAAGAATTGAAGAAATAGAAACACGATTTCAAAAAGAATGGAATCAAAGCATAGGGAATATGACTAAGATTATATTGAAGAAGGAATATACCTACTCGATAGAATGGTATTATATTTCCTAATTTATTTCACGAACCAAATGTGGCTTATATGTTATGAATAAATTGTTTCAGTATTACTGATTTTGTTACAATGTAATATCTGTTCATAGTCACTTTCTCAACCTACTAAATAAATAAAATAGAAAAAATATTAACGTGGTATAGCGAAGATATATAGTCATTTTTCTTTGTAAGGAATAGTTTGGTTGAGAATAATTTAGATGCTATTAAGGAAGCTAATTAAATTAAGATATGAAATAAAGCAATGAGCAGTGCACGTTGAGAGATGAATTGTTGTTTGTAATACCAATTTAGGGGATTTATTCCATTTTGTTGCGAAGCATTTCCATGGAGAGGACCAATTTGCTTTCGTCAGAAACCAAAATATACTTTCACTTGTGACAAAAACATTTCACCTAACGCTCAAAGTGATGACGACGACGACATATGGAAAAGTTAATTAAATAATTAATTAACACCATCAGCGAAATGGTTTAATTTAAAATAAAACTTTTTCATTGAGTATAGACTATAGTGATAATATTAACTAACATATAATTTTGATTGGAATATTTTATTTGATTCCAAATTCCAAAATTTATACTATACGTATGTACTTAAAATTGGAATATATAGTAAAAATGCAGAATAATATTAGTTGTTGATCTGGGATAATTAATGATGCAAAATTAAGAAAAAATGCAATAACATTTTTTTGTGACTGTAAGTAAAAAACGCTTAATCACAGAAGTTTTTGGTTATGTGGTTGTAATATCCTACTTGAAACGATAAATAGGTGGACATTAATCATTTAACCACATTTTTCATGGTAAGCAACAACGCCAGGTCTCGAATCAAGTAGGGGTTGAACTCAGCCAACTCGGTAGACTCCCAACAGTCCTCCTCCCAGCACCTGCCGCAACTTTTGATCACAAAGTCCAGCCCAGCCACTAGCATGCTGCTTGACTTGGTCCTTAGCCTCCGCACCCACGAATCCCCTCCACGGGCTAGACTTGGCCCAACCTACGCCTACTTCCCATCCGGGATTGGATTCGACTATCGCCTCACCATCAATTCGATCGAACCCATGACCTCAGCTCTGATACCAATTGATGGATCTCAGCGTTGCACTATGCTTACTTCTCAGTGGGTCACCCATCTTGTGGGTTGCGACTGTTATAAGTCAAACACGTTTAACCACAGAGTTCTTATTACTTTAGAGATGTTAATCATCCTAAATTGATGACTATAATTATTTTACAATTTTTATAGGAAACATTGTTTTCATATTATCCTTTCTCAATATATATTAATTCAATGACGTATAAATGGAACACTCATCCAAGTTGGTTGGATAGAGAGTTGTTTATTGACATTCTTAATTTGAATTGATCATAGGTTAGGGTTTATAGGGTTTAATGTTTAAGATCCTCTTTTGATCAGCTTATCTTCTTATGATCTTTTACCGACTGAAATTTCAATGCAAACTTAATCTAAAGCGCAATATGAAGTAGAGGCAATAGGCTAAATAGATAGTATTTATCATTTGTTAACGAAATCTTAGTGGAATAGTAACGAATTAAAATTGGCACCATAATCATGACAGAATTTAATAATAAACAAGTGTAACACAGAGGAAAACAACAGAATAGAGCTACCTAAACAGATAGAATATAATATAGTGAGCGTAAGCTGTCTTGCTTGTATCAAACACTCCCATCCGTACATGATTACCTCTTAAGTCTTAACTGTTTTGGTTCCTTAAATAAAATCAATACTCATTAATTTAATAATAATATATATTATATTTTTTCCAGATCTAATTAGGTGGTATAATTGACCACTGTTCCTCGCTATACCCATCTGTCTTCTATTTCTTATTCCCTCACTCTTCATATTAGGTAATTTCATTAATTTTTTATTTTTATAATAATTTGATTGAGAGTTTTGATATCTAATTTTTATATTGAATTTTAACTAATTTAAAATCGAATTATATAAAATTTTATTTAAAGAGCTCTCTCCATGCTTGCCCTTTGACTTTAATTTGTTTGGCATGCCTAGCTTGGGGATAGCTATCTAGAAGCTTATAGCTTTTAAACTAAGCTATTAGTTGATTGGAGGTAGAAATGTTTGGTAAAATTAGATGTTAGTGAAGTTAATAAATGTTAGATTTGACAAAAAAAACATATATATGCATATATAACAATTACTAAAGTAGCCAAGTAGGTACATGAAAAATTTTCAATAATATTGTACTTGTCATGTACTCATGTATACTATCTATTGAGTACTTTTCTTATTATTTTTAATTTTTTTGTTTGTGTTTAATAATACTTTTAATTTAGTTTATAAACATATAAATTTTATATACTAATACAATAATACTAAATTTAATATTATCAAAAATTGAATTATAAATAATTTTAATGAAGTCTTGTTAATTGAACCAAATGCACAAAATAGGATGATGGAATAATAATAATAATAATAATAATAATAATAATAATAATAAAAAAAAGGGTTGATGAACTTATGAATAAGGAGATCATCAAATACAAATTTTACAGAGAGAAGAAGGAAACCCAAAAGAAAAATAAGAAAAAAAAAAAAAAAAGGAAGGGGGGGGGGG
>NC_044927.1:3077325-3140407 GCF_003576645.1 Ipomoea triloba | reverse complement strand
AAAAAAAAAAAAAAAAAGGAAGGGAGGGGGAGGGGGGAGGAAGAAAACCATGAGAAAATTAAAGGAGGGGGATGGGTGGATTTTAATTAATTATATAATGGTAGTGTATGCAATTTTTGTACATGTATAGTGATAAAAATGAAAGAAATAATGAAAAAGTAATGACTTATTATTCAAAACTATGTTTTATAGCGTTTGAAAATAAGTTCAAATGGGAGTACTTTTAAGTTTGTAAAATTTTATCAAATAAAATTTATAATTCATTGGTAGCTTAAAATAAATTATAATTTCTAATACAATCTCTGCCAAGTAGAGCCCTTATGTTTTGTATAGAACTTAAAATGTTATTTAAAAGAAATTGATGAATTTTAACGAAAATATAATTCATTGATATTGATTTATTAACTGAAATATATAAAATATAAATGTATAGTCTAATTATTATGTTTATCTTTTAGTTAAAAGAAAATATATCTTTCAATTTAATATGCATATATATACTTTCAATTAAGACAAAATAAATATGCTTTATCTAATCTTTGTAAGTGTGGTTGGCACATGTAAACATTGCAAATCACATGGTCTAAGTCAATGTTTAATTGTTTATACAGGAATCTAATCCACAGTGTATCAGATCCAATGGATTTTTCGTTAAACTATGAGTTTATGGCAAAACAATTCAAGATTAGTTGTCCGTCTGGTTGGGTTTTTTTTTTTTTTTTTGGGGGGGGGGGGGGGGTATATGCACTGCTAGCTAGACTTTGAGTTTGAAGTCTATGTACAACGTGTATACTACTTCAAGATCTTTCATCATCATTATATATATAACCTAGGTATCCCAATTTCGTCCGTCTAATTTTTAGATCTCATGGAATCACCCTCAAAATTCATGAGGAGGTAAATCAAGCATGTATAATTTCTTTTTCTTTTTTTTTTTAAAGACATAATATATCAAACTGTACACTTTTAAGCACAAAAAACCTAACCTAACTCCTGAGTTTTAAATGCAGCTTCTCAACCACAACACCCGCCTCTTCCATTATTACCTCTATGTATTTATGTATCTCTCTTTGTAAAATTTCTCTTGTGTATATGTATTGACCAATCTTCTTTCTTCTTATTTTTTTTAATGTAATTATTAAATATAATAAAAATACCCACTTTTAATTATTGTGAGTTTGAAAATTCACGTATTTTCCAAATTGATGTCTAGGTTGGCAAACATCTTTTTCTCTCTTTTGGCTTGGATTGGCTTGATTAGTACAGCACAAATCATATTCAATTCAATTAGTGATTTGCCAAAAATCTTACGATGAAGTTGCCCCGTCAAATTTATATTTAAAAAAAATCAATTTGATGGATATATTGTAAATAAGACTCGGTGTGAATCAACTTCAAGTCCACAATTCATTAATACAAGTTTAGTTTCCGGTGACTAACAATTTACTGTCTTTTCCATTTTCTTTGTCTTTATCTCTTATTATTTATCATTTGATTATTTGGTTATTTTTGTTGTATCACCTTGATCAATTTAATCCATCACAATTAATAGATTTATGTTAGACTCTGTTTGGCATAGCTTATTTTGGAGCTTATAGCTTATTTTAAGCTACTAATAAGCTATAAGCTCTGTTTGGTAATGTTCCCAAAATAAGCTAGTAGATTAAAATAAGAGCTTATTTTGAAACCCTACTTGGGGTAGCTTTTAAAAAATAAGCTAGTAGCTTTTTAACTCTTTTCCATCTTTATTCTTATTATTTTAAATAAATGACATCATTTACCTCTTTCAATTAAAATCATTTTGACATTTTCTTTTCATTATGTTTGGTTGTAATTTCAGTTTGACATTTGTGTTTAAACATTAATTTTTATATGAACTAATCTTATGAATTAGTTTTCAAAAAAAATAATCTTATGAATTATAAACAATTTTTTTACTTTATATATTTTCAAATACATGTTCTTACTTTATATTTTAATTACATATATTGATTTCATTATTTTATATTTTAATATACAAACAAACCTATTTAAATTTAAAATTATTTAAATTGTATGAAGATGTCCTTTTTAGTCTTTTTACATTTATCAGTTTATCAAAAAATTAATTTTACCAAACACTTTTAAGCATAACAGCTAGCTTAACAGCTCTTCAGATTTCAGCTTCAAGCTTATAGCTTTTCAGTTTTCAGCTACTTTTCAGCTTTCAGCTACCTTTTCAGCTAGGTTTGCCAAACATAGCCGTTGTGTATTAGACCTGGATGTGTTAACATAGGGAACATTAATTACTCCATCTTAGGGAGAAGAACACATTTGACATTTTTTTTTTATAAATAATACTCTCTAATAAATTTGAATAAAATAAATATTTAAAAGTAGAATATTATTTTTGAATAAAATTAGCCACCTACCTCAAGGTGTTTCTCTCTCTTGGACCAAAGCTTATGGATTTATTAATAATTTCTATACACAACACAACATGGCAACGAGGAGAGCAGTTCTAAATTTAAGTATTAAAATATATGGCGGCCAGCACATATGACATATGTCTATCTGCAATCACATCTTTTTAATTTTGTCCATTCACATACGACATGAAATAAAGAAGCCAAATGAGATTTAAATACAGTTTAATTTTTAAAATGATAGAGTAATATATAATTTGTCAGTAAATTATATTTTGAATGCGACTCTTTTCAATTTTATGGGACACAACTTTTGGTGAGGTACAACTGTAGTCTGTCGAAGAGATAGAGATGTTGTGAGGGTTTAAGTTTATGTTGGGGTTTTTTCGTTAGCCTTTGTCAGGATTTAAAAATTAAAATAAACATTGCAAGTCACATATAGGTGTAACTTTTGTGTTGAGCGGATGCATCAGGATGGCTGCTAACTAGTAGCGATCAAGTTTTAAAAAATTACTAGGAACTCCTTAGGCGTTTGGGTATCTAGGCGGCGCTTAGGCGCTCATATATTTTTTTTAAATTTATTTAGTTTTTTAAATTTTTTTAAGATTAATAATTATAAAGTATTTAATATTTTAATAGTTAATATTAAAATATTAAATATTAACTTTAAAACATCTAGAATTTGAACAATTTAGGATTATTTTGCTCAAAATGATATCGTTTTGAGTGAAATAGCTCATTTAAAAATGATACTATAGACGGGCTCGCCGGAGCCTAAGCGGAATTTTTATACACTGATAGCCACTCTGAAATTTTTGATTTTTTTAATGTTTTTGATGAAATGTGAAATCACCAATACTAATTATTAAAGGCATGATAAAAAAAAAAATTAAAAAGAGCTATAATGTTATGAGTTCAACTACTAGTTATCAATTCTAAGTAATGTTTTCCTCTTTCTTTTTGTTTTGTTTCTATAGGATTATCTTTGGTTAAGAAATTAAATAAAGATTAAAGCCAGCTGGCTAATATAGCGATTGGCGTCTGATCTTTAAATATATATATAATCCCTCTGCTCATACATTACTTGCTACTTAATTGTTCATCATCACCCAGTTTGAACTACATATATCAAAACACGTACCATGGGTCAACTAACTCTCCTCGTGTCTGTGCTCTCAGTCTCTCTTTGCCTCTTCTGTGCCTCTGCACAGCTCCGACAGAACTATTACTCCAACGTGTGCCCCAATGTCGAAAACATCGTCAAAAACGTTGTCACCCAAAAATTTCAGCAGACTTTCGTCACCGTCCCTGCCACTCTCCGTCTCTTCTTCCATGATTGCTTCGTCGAGGTACTTTTTCTCAATTTACGTTAGACTAATCTTAAACTCGAAACTTTGTTCAAGAGTCTTTTCTGTTAGTCAATTGTCTAAACAGTCTCTCAGTCAGTCTCTGTTATGAAAATGTTTCAATCTATCTCAAGTTTTAATGGTGGTACGGTGTTGTTATGAAAATGTGATTATAGGGATGTGATGCCTCGGTGGTGGTGGCGTCGACGGCGGGAAACACGGCGGAGAAGGACCACCCGGATAATCTGTCGCTGGCCGGAGATGGGTTTGACACGGTTATCAAGGCAAAGGCGGCGGTTGATGCAATCCCAAGCTGCAAAAACAAAGTCTCGTGTGCCGATATTCTTGCCATTGCCACCCGTGACGTTATCTCTCTGGTTAGTCCCACACCTCATAATTTGTGTACCACGTTTGATTTAATTTACACACTTAATTTTGGTTGGCCCATCCTATGTATAAGTCAACTAGTAAAATAAAACAAGACACTCACCCTATTTAAATTTTTTTTTTTCAAGTCATGATAAATTAACAGGTAACTTGTATAATATGATGATAATAAAATAAGTGAAGTGTATATACAAATAATGATATTATTATTGTACTAATGCAGGCCGGGGGTCCATGGTACCCGGTTGAGTTGGGAAGACTTGACGGTTTAGTATCAAAGGCAGCCAACGTTGAAGGGAGACTACCAAAGCCAACCTTCAATTTGAATCAACTAAACTCCATGTTTGCTTCTCATGGTCTTTCTCAAACCGACATGATTGCTCTTTCAGGTATTAGTCTAACCAATTGATCAAGCTTATATATATATATATACACACATATGCATGCATACATATAAACTTTATAACATCTTATAGTGTAACAACAAAATTTTGAGAACTAGTAAAGGTTAAAAAGGAGATCAGAGGATAAAAAATAAGTGGACAAGTTTCTGCAATTGTGTTATGTGTATTGAGATTGGAATCTTTCAAACCAGATATGCATGGGCAATGGCAAATATAATGTCCACTAGTATTTGGCCTTTTGTGCTTTTACAAGAAACTTATAATGTGGTGCAAGTGGTATTTTACTTATTCTATGGATTGATGATGAACTTCTTTAATTTTCTCACTTCTATGGGGTTTAATCTACACCATAGAACAAAAATTGACATATTTAAGCAAAAATTTGTGTGAGAACTTTCACGTATTTCAATTCGTACGGCGGATCGGATCTTTGATTATGAAGTCAAAGATTCGACTCATTAACTAAAGATCCAACTTGTCTCACGGATTGAGACCTGTGAGACGGTCTCACACAAATGTTAGCTTTTATATAATATTGATGATATATTATGATTTGTACAGCTGCCCATACGCTAGGATTTTCTCACTGCAACAGATTTTCCAATCGGATTTATAATTTTAGCCCGAAAAGCCCGGTGGACCCGACTCTGAACAAGCAATATGCGTCTCAATTACAAGCAAATTGCCCTAGAAATGTTAACCCACTGATAGCAATCAATATGGACCCGGTCACGCCCAGAACATTCGACAATGTTTATTTCAAGAATCTGCAAAAGGGAATGGGTTTATTCACTTCTGATCAAGTTTTGTACACGGATTCACGCTCCAAATCCACTGTAGACTTGTGGGCAAACAACCCTAAAGCCTTCCAAAATGCTTTCAAAGTTGCTATTACTAAACTGGGTCGGGTTGGTGTCAAGACCGGGCGGAATGGGAATATCCGTTTTGATTGTGGAAGGTTTAACTAAGTTAATTAGTTATTATCCATTCCAAAAGAATTTTTTTAAGACACAATAAAAATTTCTTATTTCGATCTACTACTTGCTGAAATAGATGGATAAATGTAAGTGAGTCTGTATTTATGTAAGCTAAGTTTGGTTAAATAAACTGAGGTCGGAAATAAGATTTGGGCCGAATCTCAGTCGTTCATCCCTCGGTGAGATTGGAAGTCGATATTTGTTTCACTCATAATCATCGTTCTCGTACATAATAAATTTCATGGTTTGAATAATTAGATACAATAATTTTCTTGAGTTACAATTTACAAGCTGTAGCTTAGCTTAGCTTAGCTTGCTGTCTTTTTGCCACTTGCTTGAGTTGCTTTTGACTTGAGGGAGCCCTTCCGATCCCATGCAAATCTCATGGACATGGTTAAGTTAATTTTAGTTTTGACATATTTTTAATAATTATCAAATTTAATTGAAAAATGAATGATAAAAACTAAAAAGTGAAGAATATTCAAGTTTGGCAAGCTAAGCACGTGGTGATGACCTAGCAAATTATCCTACGTTTTGACATTGACGTACAAGCAATGCAGCATTATTGGGTGCAGTGGTTTCTAATGGAAAGCGATAATGGAAACAATCTTTTAATAATCATTTATTATAAGTTTGAATATTTCATAAAATATTTAGATCTTCTGAGTGACGAGAAAAATCCCACTCTTACATAATAACACACAAACAATATTAGGAAGACTTTGAGCAAATATGCTCGACCAAGATGGTATTGACAAAAATCAAACTAATGATTTTCTGAAAATGTGAATAATGTTTCACTTACTCAGCCGGGCCACCTTTTGGGGCTTAATTGAAATAAAGTTGTTTGTATTTCTTGGTGGAAAATAACAAAATTGGTAAATTCTAATCAACATGTGCTGCCTGCCCCACAATGTCATTGACAGCATAATGCATTTAGAGTAATAACATATTTTTTTAAATCACATTCCTTTTGTGTATTTGTTTTTGTCTAGAATTCCAAAAAGATGACACAACAGTTGAGACTGTTGACACTGAAAATTTGCTAAATATTGTTATTTTTTAATATTAGTATATTTAAATGTATTTGGATAATATTGATATTATAAAGAGTTTGAACCTATCAAAACTCTTTCTCCTACCGCTATAAATAGGACTTTTTATTTCTATGCATTCATCCTAGGAAAAATCATAGAAATAGCTTTGAAGTTTTTTATTTAGAGAATTAGAGATCATGATCATGAAAATAAAAGCACCATGATCCTAAATGTAAAAGTTTCTCCTTAAAAATCATGCCTATCATGTTGATCCAAATTTCTTGAAGATCAAGCCATATGAAATCCGGAGGCCTTTCAGAAGAACAAGCATATAAGTTCTTCTCTGAAGATCAAGCCACTAGAAATCCGGAGGCCCTTCAATGGAGCGAGACATCAACTGAAGAATCAGAGGACCATATATCTAGAGCTTGTACCCACACCCATATTGATACTTAACATGTAACCAGAATTTTGAATCCAATATATATATTCAAATTTCTTTGTAGTGGCTTGATCTTCAGAGAAGAACTTATATGCTTGTTCTTCTGAAGGGCCTCCGGATTTCATATGGCTTGATCTTCAAGAAATTTGGATCAACATGATAGGCATGATTTTTAAGGAGAAACTTTTACATTTAGGATCATGGTGCTTTTATTTTCATGATCATGATCTCTAATTCTCTAAATAAAAAACTTCAAAGCTATTTCTATGATTTTTCCTAGGATGAATGCATAGAAATAAAAAGTCCTATTTATAGTTGTAGGAGAAAGAGTTTTGATAGGTTCAAACTCTTTATAATATCAATATTATCCAAATACATTTAAATATACTAATATTAAAAAATAACAATATTTAGCAAATTTTCAGTGTCAACAAATGCCCCCTCGAGACTTGCTTGTACACCACTTGAGAGCATATACCACTCAAAAGTATGTAGTGCAAGTAAGTCTCGACACTACAGTTAAAGATATAAGGCTGTTTTAACTCGTGCCAAGGAGATATGAGGTCATTTTAACTCGAGGAGATATGGATATGAGGCCGTTTTAACTCGTGCCAAGGAGTATCATTTAGCTTCCTCCATTTCAAATTTCATATGGGGTTTGCCCCCATATCGGTGCCTATGAAGAGATGAGAGGCAGAGCTGTCCCACTGGGCGTGCCAATTTGTAAACAAATAAATTTTGAATATATATATGGGATTCAAAATTCATGTTACAATATGTATCAATATAGGTGTGGGTACAATATCTCTAGATGATCCTCTGATTCTTCAATTGATGTCTTGACGCTCCATTGAAGACCCCCCGGATCTCTAGTGGCTTGATCTTCAAAGAAGAACTTATATGTTTGTTCTTCTGAAGGGCCTCCGGGTTCAAATGGCTTGATCTTCAATTGGAGATTTTGATCAATATGATAGGCATGGAGGAGCTTTGGACTTTCAAGGTCATGGGGCTTTTATTTTCATGATCATGATCTCTAATTCTCTAAATAAGCTTCAAGCTATTTCTATGATTTTTCCTAGGATGAATACATAGAAATAAAAGGTCCTATTTATAGCTGTAAGATAAAGAGTTTTGATAAATTCAAACTCTTTTGATATTATCTAATTAACAAATTAGATAATATCAATATTATCCAAATACATTTAAATATACTAATATTAAAAAAATAACAATATTTAGCAAATTTTCAGTGTCAACAGAGACTACTGTGAATGATCTTAGCCTAACAAAACAAAGCCAACATCAAATTATTAGTGCATAATGAGAATGGTGTCACAATGTATGTAAGTCAAGAAGGAACAGAAACATCCAACCATTCTTACAGAAAAGAATGTTCATGGGCCATGGGGAGATGTGAGGGATGATTTAACCTGGCCACAACCTTTCTTTAAGCAAGGCAGACAGTCAAAAAGTAGTACTTATCCCTCCAAGTGAACAAGACAAGGGAGATTAGCACATACCTAATTCTGGATGAAGAGCCCGGGCCGTGTTGATGTGTGGCACTGTTGACTGGTTTGCATGTTGCCAAGGTGGGATAAATCTATACCGCTCCCATTGGTAAGATTTGAACCCGTACTTTGGATTGGTTGACCAACTGAATTGTGTCTCGGGGACCCGTCCCTGTATCTCAGTATCTAAAGCCTGAGGTGAGATGATGGTATCCACATTCTGCACAAAGGGCAACTTCAGATATGCTAATGGAACCGTCAGTACTTTAATATTTCAATCTGAGGGCTTTCTCTCTCACTGGTGTAGTTGGAGAACCGGCCAGTGATAATTATGTGTGGCATAGATAAATGTGTAAAAGAATCCAATGAAGAACCACATCAAATTCCACTCAGTACATGCAATATCTTTATAGGTTTCTGTCAGATCAAACGCTTACCAGTTACCACTACTCCAAAAGCTATAACTAGTAGCCAAGGGGACTCGGCTCTCCAAGCTGCATAGCGAATGCACAACTCTATTTTCTTGTACTTGCGTGGCAGTCAGCGCCATGTTTCGATAACAGGATGCTAGACTCAGCTCTCCAAGCCGCTGCCCAACAGTTACGTTGTGTAGTGAATTAGCAAATAACTTCTGGCACAAGTCTTGGGCTTCTTGGCTTCTGGTAATAATTCAGTTTCAGATATCCAAGATGACAGTCAGGTGAGTGTATCGTGTTTGGAAAAAACTGAGATGATCATGAACCTGCATATTGCACCTTCTCAGGCTGTAACAATTTCTTTTACAATGAAATCATGAAGTGGAACATCCCTGTTAAAAATTAAAAAAGAAAATAATTAAACAAGTACGCCGTGATGGGAAACAGAAAATAAGAAAGGGCACAACAAAGAGGTCATACAAATAAGAGAGATTTTGAACATACACCTAATAAAAGGAGTTATTCCCTTGAGAGCCGATAGACCACAAGTGAAGCGCTTAGAAATGTTGAATTAATTTGAAGATTTGTACTCGTACTTTAACCAGAAATATGCAAAATCAATAACCAATTAGGCACAGTTCTTAAAATGCATGCAAGTAAATGAGAAGTCACTAGAAGCAGAAAGAGCTGCCAGTGTGCCAGGTTCCCCTTCTGCCAGAAGGGGCAAAAATGTCAAACTAAAATATGCTGCTCATGCCATCAGCTTAGAGCAATTTCACTATTTCAGAGCAAAAAGACGTGAAAATTACGACATGTTTCTTGCATAACATACATTTTATTCATGCCTCCTTTTGTGACATAAGTGTGGCTCTTATCAGGGCCACTTGTCTCCTCTTCCTTGTGCAAACCTTCAGCTTCTGTTTTTGGTACCTCAAAAACAACAAGCATTTTCTTCTTAAATGTACAGAATGGTGCTCAAAAAGACTGCCCATTTCCACTAATCATCTTCAACATTCACCTTCCATTTTATATTGCAATCTCGTCTAACCTTGGATCCATTTTAGCGTTTATTCAAGTTCAGGAGCACCCAAAATTGAAAAATGTATCCAAAACACTATTTGCCACCAAATAGTCTTTAAGTAATCTATGTAGCCTGCTATCTCTTATAACTTACTTATAAACTTACGTGCATCCAAACTTAAGGTTTAATCAAATTGAATGGTAACAGTGACAGATAGTTGTGGAAGTAGGCAGTATATAAGAAAATCATACAAACAATGAAAAATGTAAAAAGAACACACAATCTATAATCTTAGATCCTTGAAAGATGATTTTTGTTTTCAAACATATTCAAATAAAAGAAAATAAATAAATGACATGAAAGCATGATAAAATTATGATAAATTATCTTTGCAATGAACTGCACATAAAAGATATACACTTCAGTATGCCTGTTTTGTTTTTGTTATTGTTTTCTCACTTTGCACAAGGAGCCATCAAATAAGAAGTATACAGATTAAAGAACGATGAAAACGTAAAAGCTCACCAACTTGAAGCAAATCTGTCATTTTCTGTACTGTTGCCTGGTAAAAACGACTGACTGTTAAAGCAACTTGGAATGGAGCACTTCAAGACTTTGATTGCAACCTAACTCATATATGTTCCTAGAAATACATTGAGAGAAGCATCACAATGAGCAATAAATAACCATTACTCGAAGTGCTAATATGAGTAGAACAATCAGTCTGCATACCATAATTGATCATTATCTTCCATATCTTCCAAGTTCTTAGTAGAATGCCAAATGGACTTCCTTTAAATATGAACAAATTCAACTTCTTCCGTAGGGTAGGGTTGGAAACACACCATTTCCTCATTAGTTGACTACTATCTCATCGGCACAAGAAAGAAAGTCATGCAGCCCATTCTTATTTGAGTAATCGACTTAATATATAGCTCAACCATGGATGAAGTTAGAAAATTCCAACAAAATGTGCACGTGGAATACATGAAAGAAGTAGACTTGCTATTGATTGTATAATTACATTAGACTATAACCATGCTTTTTACTCCAAAAACAATTAAAGGATAGAATCTGATATAGCTGAAAACAACTAAAGACATGGACACACCTTTGCTTGAATATCATTTTAAGCCATCCAAATGGCATACATCTGTACACTTGACTATTTATAAATAGAACGGAACGCCAAGGATTAAAAAAAGGTTAGCATACTTACTGAGATCTTATCAAATAAAATTGACCAACTAAATGAACGAGGCTTGCAGTAAACAAAAATGAACTTGCACCTATCTGTATTCTTTCATTGGAATTAAAGGGGGTAGAGAATGGGAGAACATAAATAAATAGAGTCTGGATACTCAAAAAATGACCTTTATTAACAGAAGAAAGATGAACAAGCTACTGATATTAGCTGGTGATGCGCACTGAACTATTTGTAATTGCTACAATCTTACAGGTATTAATATCTCCATACTTTATGAGGCCACGACCCCCAATCCAGAAATAATCAGCTCTGAGATGTATATACAACCTAACAACCTTGATCCAAAATTTTCTCTAGCTTGGAACCACGTAGATGAGTTACTGCTTGCGTATAATAACCTTCTGTGTCAGCATCACTACTAGATCAGATTATGAACTTGTGATCCATATCAACACCCTTTGATGGACATAAGTCACAACCACACAAATCTTGACTAATTAATCATGGTTCTTCTGATGCACGCAAGCAAACCTTCTCAAGCTGCAAGGGCCAATCTTCTCCGAGCATCCTAGGATTTGACTCCATAGCAACACGGAAATCTAACAATGAAACATGAGAATATTCACTTGGCTTTTGAATATATCTCACAGCCCTCATCCCATTTAAAGTGGGTAGAGCTTGTTGCTGAATAATCTTCTGTCTTGACTTCGGGGCAGCTAATGACAAGCATGGCTTTAGTAATCTCTTCAGATAAGAATCCAATCCATTGTTTAAGAGATTAGCGCAATCAGTTGAGATCTTCAATCCCTCCGCTTCCAACTTCTGTTCCAACCTTTTCCTGAGGGTGCTGGAATCAGGCAACTCACCAGTGCTGTGACAAGTTTCTGGGGGAAGGAAAGACGATGCTCCATGATGTAACACTTTCCTTGTTGCCCTTGTATTTAGAGAGACACCTAGTGGAGCTGTGACAGGGATCCTACTGTAGATTGCAGGTCTGCCTGCCTGCTCAACCTCTTCTCCCTCTTCCACAGAATTGACTTCAACAGGTGGCCTGCTACCCAAGGATAGCAGCTCAGTAGCACTTTGCTGTTCTAGAACTTTTGGTGCAGAGTCTTCATAAATAGCAGTGTGGGTTTTCCCATTCGGCCCCAGAGGACTTGGCCGGTCTTTGAACTTGCGATCACGAAGTGTAGGTGTTCTGCCCTTTTTAGGAGACTGAGGAAACACATCCCTGCATAGTGACTGAAGACTGCCTCTTTCATATCCATTCGGTACTTTGATATTTAAAGAAGGTCGCACCTTTTCAACTTTAGGCGGAGCAGTGTCAGCAACATTTGCATTTTTAATAATTGCTCGGATAAGCCCATTATGAAGGCAGATATTCTCTCTCCCCAACAAATTAATGCAAAGCTTATCAAACTCAGATTTGCTAAGCTTTGAGTTTAAATATCTGCCCAATAGATGAAAATACAGCTCTGTTTTTTGTCTGCCAATCTTCCTTTCAATGCGAAGTTTCAGCTCAGAAGTATCAATCCGGGGGCAATGCCGAGTTCCTGGCATTCTGATTCCCAAAATCTTTACAGCTTTCCAACTGAATCTCAAAAGGATTCTAAGGAACCAAATCCCTAGCCCCTATTTGTCTCCATTACCAGCGGCAATCCCACTTATAAACACTCAACGGCTTCTGCTCTGGCACAAAATGATGACGCAATTCTGCAAGAAAATGAGCAAAACCCACACAGAAAATAAGCTCAATTCAACTCCTAGCCACTCCAATAATACAATTAACTTATCGATTCGTCAATCCAGAAGCAAATCAGTAAAGCAACCACACACGATGCAAAATTTAACACCCAATTTTATAAAGAAAATAGAATCAAAGAAAAACCCTTGACAATGCTAAAGAACAAATTTTAATCAACCCCAAGTAACAATCAGGACTTCAAAATCGACAGTTAACGCGGAATCTTGATCTAACAATAAAAAAACCCCCAATACGCTCAATGAGCACCCAAAAACGGGGAAAATAACCCGCAAAACCAGAAATAAGCACGAACCTCAATCGAACCAGCTTCGAATTCCAACAAATTAGGGCTCAATTTCGGAACGACGAGCTCGGGAAACAGCAGGTGATCGAGGTTCTAGAGAGAGAAAGCGAGGAGCGAGAGAGATGGATTAGGGCTTGTTAAGCGCTGGCTTTTTCGAAGCTTCGGCTTCGAGTCGTGAGGGAGTCAAAACGGCACGTGCGTTTTTACAGGTGTGGCTCACTCAGCGGAGGAGACTTGTTGTTTGTAAGGGTTGAGTGTGTTTAAA
Organism: Ipomoea triloba; assembly: GCF_003576645.1. NCBI lineage: Eukaryota > Viridiplantae > Streptophyta > Magnoliopsida > Solanales > Convolvulaceae > Ipomoea > Ipomoea triloba. Next base: position 3,126,944 of record NC_044927.1, on the reverse strand, counting down.
TAAGGTACTGTTTGGTTGCGTGCCCGAAAATTCCAACCGATTTGGACCTCAGCACGCCAAAATCGAAAGCAAAAGTCGGCTGGTGGAGGGTGATGTCCAAACGGGGTTTAATATATGTGCCGATGATGTTGTGAACTATAAGAGGCTATGATGGACGTGTGAGATCGCGTCCAGTGTCTGCCCTTTCCAAAAGTGGCAACATCTAACATTGCATAATCAATCCAACGGCTAATAAAGTCAAATCCTTCACTATTCACTATGAATTTGGTCTAAATAAATAAAAGAAAAATGATGAAATAAGCCATGAAAAGTTAATCAAGTATCTAAATTTTTTAAAATTGCAATTAGACTCGTTAACATTTAATTTTTGTGCAATGAAACTTAAAAACAAGTTAGTGACCCATGATAGCAGGTCACTAGGGCTTATGCATCATTTCGAACCAAAAAATCAATTGCCGACGAACAACGCCGGTCACCAGTTGCCTCTCCGAAGAAAGGTAACCAGTTATGGTCCTCTGAAGTCTCTCTAGAGAGGCGACCATTTCTGGTCGCCTCTCTCCGAAAAAGCGACTAAAACTGGTTGCCTCTTCGGAGATACTATGGATGACAAGAATCGATAGCCTTTCTCCGGAGAGGCGACCGGTGTCGTTCGTCGACATTTGATTTTTGGTCGGAAATGATGCATCAACCCTAGTGACATGCAATCACAGGTCACTAACTTATTTTTAAGTTTCATTGCACAAAAATTAAATATTAATGAGTCTAATTGCAATTTTAAAAAAATTGTAGACACCTAATTGACTTTTCAAGTAAAGCTCGATAGTCTATTTTACTATTTTCCTAAATAAAAGTGAAAAATGACGTTTTAACTCCTGAATTATTACACTTTTAAAATTTTAGTTCAGGTAAGTTAATTTAAACAAATTAAACCCCTTAATTGTTCATAATGTTATACTTGTAGTCTCTAGTATTATCTAATTATCACACTCCATTAGTATATAAGATTATTTTTATCATTTAGAATGAATATTCATTCTTAAAAACTGCGTTCACATGGAGATAATGAAAATTTAACTATATTTATTAGTTTAAATGACAAAAATAGCCTTATATACAAGAATTTGCTAAAGGAGTTTTGATAATTATATAACACTAGGGGCTGAAATTATAACATAATGGACAATTAAATATGTTCAAATCAGTTAACACATACCAAATTTCTAAAAGTAAAACAATTTAGGGGGCAAAATTGTTGTTTTTTCTAAATAAAGAATAAGATAAATTTGTCAATTTATTTGCCTTCGTTTTTGTTTTATATTGTGATAATTTTGCCCACTACTTTTTTTTAAAATTTATTTATCCTTTATAAAAATTAATCAAAGAACTCAACTTTCATTGTCTAAAAAGTGTTGGGTTGACTCTTAGATTCTTATTTGTTAGGTTGGGGATTCTAACGATACAAAAGTGTCCATCTTGTTGACATGGTTGATGCAGACTCAACTTAACTATAAAGCTTGGTTTGCTAGTTAAATCATTTTAACAATAAAATACTTTCATTTCTACGCTTACTATTTTATAAACCTATATAACAATTTTAAGAATAATTATTTGTAAATTAACTTACTATAACAATGACTTGATTCGATGAATGATCCCTTCATTGTTGACATTTATCAATTGAGTTAACATTCAATTTGGTCATTCGACTATTAAGATTTTACCACTTTGGTCATTAACTATCAAAACTTCTCAATTTAGTTCCTAACTATGCAAGCTTTATCTTTAAAGGTCCATTGACTATTAAGATTTTGCAACTTTGGTCATCGACTACCAAAGTTGCTCAATTTAGTCCTTAAATATGCAATTTTTACCTAAAAATGGTCCCTCAACTATTAGAATTTCACTACTTTGGTCATCAGCTCTCCAAAAAGGCCCCTAAATTCACAATAAACTTACATTTTTTGTAAACAATACATAGTTTGGGACTAAACTACGTAATTTTGGTAGCCGATGACCAAAGTGGTGGAATCCTAATAGTTGATGGATCATTTTAGGTAAAATTACATAATTTGGGATTAAATTGAGCAAGCCAAAGTGGTGAAATCCTATTAGTCAGTATCTGTTCATAACCCAAATAAAGACAAAGAGTCAATATCGCCTACAAAGAGTCAATATCGCCTTCACTGAGGCTTGAACCCACCCTCTCTTATGTGAGAGAGCAACCAGGTGCCACTATACCACAATTCCACAAGGTCTTTGCATTGATAAGTAATTCTAATTAACTTCTTATTACTCAATTTTGTTATCATATGAATTGAAACTTATAAAGTATGAGATACATGTTCTGACTGTGCTCCACATGACATTTGTTACATTTAACACTTCATTTCAATCTTAGGAGAGTAATGAATTAATTCCATTTTTTATTTTTTTAGGCACAACGATCACTTAAATTCGTTTGTTAACTTTGGTGTTTAGTTGAAAAAGATGACTAATATTGTCCATTACTTCATTTTGCGAAAGTAAATAATCGCATTCCTATGGGATATTATAACTTTTTATATGTAAAATTTTTATTAGTTTAAATAATCATGAAAATATAAATTTAAACAATAAGCATATGTTCAAGTGAGTTGGTTGTACTAGTACTGTCAAGATGGACCAAAATCCGCGGGTTAGGGCCACAGCCCGCGAAGAAGCAAGCCTAATGAGCTTAGCCCGCTAAGGCCTGCAGCCCGCGCGAGTTGACTCGCGGGCCAATCACTATTAATTAAAAAAAAGATATATATATTTATATACATTGTGTACTATATATTCATGTGTACATAGTATGTGTACACATTAATATTTATACATATATATTCAATGTAATTTTTTTTTTTTAAAAAAAAAAAAACAGAAGCCCGCAAGGCCCGCCAACCCGCGTGGGGTGGGCTAGGGTTGCATGAACCCTAGCCCGCGGGCCTAACGGGTCGGTCCGCAAAAGCCTGCAAATAATTAAGCCCGCGGTGGAGCGGGCCTAATGGAGCGGGCCGGTCCGCTTTGACAGTATTACATACCTTTAGAGACGTTGCCTAATGCCTATGTTGAAGGGACTTCTACAGGAATGCTCATGCTCTGCGCAATGCTTGGGTGGAACCCCCCCACCCCCTCCCCCCAAAAAAAAGTCTGTGCATTTTATATGTTGTTATCAATTATGAATATTTTTATTGAGGGAAAATATTTTAGAATTTTTTTTATTGAGGTAAAACATTCTTTCTAGGTCATAATAAATATTTTAAAAATATTTTTTAAAGATAAATCTCTTACATTGTATCGAATAAATTCTACCCATTCACTAATAAGGTGTAAACTATATATATAGTTGTAAATGATGTCAATAAATTCTTGAAAAAAAATAAATTTTAGGTTCACATTTAATTTAATTGGAAGTTAGGTTGATTTTAAAATTTATATTTGAGCATTATTATTCTGTCTCTAGTATACAATCGTCTATTACTTTATTACAAAAAATTAATATTAATTAAATAAAATGACATTTATTTTGTGTAAACCAATGCAACAATTTTGATAAATAAACCATGCTAACAACCTATATAGAAATGCTTCTCTAATGGTCAATGACAATATATAAAATTATATTAAATAAAATTATATATGACTCGATTCCTACTGTGCTCAAAAGGTCATGCGTTAAACTCAATCTAAATGGATAGAAAGCATGATTTTTAAATTTTATACAAATAGAAAAATTAAATTTCTAAAGTTATATAATGAATTAATTATCAAAATGGTCTATTAACTCATGTAAAAGCCTATAGTTATAGTAAATAACTAATGTAAAAGCCTACAAATAGAAAAATTAAATTTCTAAAGTTATATAATGAATTAATTATCAAAATGGTCTATTAACTAATGTAAAAGCCTATAATTATAGTAAATAACTAATGTAAAAGCCTATAATTGTAGTAGTCTATTTTCATTTTTTTTGAAGAGTAGTCTATTTTCATTTTAAAAATAGATTTTAATAGTTGAGAGTCAATAAAAACAAAAACTTTGCTCTCGTTGAGAGTCGAACTCAAGACCTCCCACTTACTAAACGGGTACTCTAACCAACTAAGCTACGCAAGCTTCATTTTTTAAGTTTCAAGCTGTAAAACTGCAAAAGGCAAAAATATATTGCTCTCGTTGAGAGTCGAACTCAAGACCTCCCGCTTACTAAACGGATGCTCTAACCAACTGAGCTACGAGAGCAATTGATGCTATAACTTAAACCGTTATTAAAAATAATCAGGATTAGAAAAATGTGCACGCTACATACAATGGCTAGCTAAAGAAAATTTGTCAGCTTTTAGCGAACGTAGAAACTTATCAGTTTTTATTTAATATTAATATATATACATTAATTAAGTGATTTATTTCCTTTTTCTTGCATTAATTAAGTAATACATATTTTATTATTTTTATATTGTATTTAAAGGGTACTCTTGGTAACAAAGCTATGGTTTTAATTTGTTGGACCACCCATTGAACCATTTTAACCAACAAATTAAAGGGAATAATGCTTATATTGTTATATGAATATTTGATTGATGTATGACCATTATCACAGTTATTGTATTTCTAGATAAATGAAGCGTCAAATATCATTTGGAGTATTAAATTAAAGGGTCAAGTTTATTATTATTATTATTATTATTATTATATATATAGCCATGTAAGTCCATATTCACTTGTAAATGTAACCATTGAAGATATGAATACGAAATTTCTCCCTCCAACACTTATGTTCAAAGTTGAGATTTTAGTTGAAAACAAGTAATATTGGACACTTGAAAAATTTAATTGTTTTTTTAGGCTTAGAAGTTTCCTAAATGTAGCTTGAATGTTCTTTTTATTATATTCTCTAATTGCCAAAAGCTTACTTCTAAACTTTGGAGGAATCTTATTTATACTTTTATAAATTCGTAATCGGTATTTTAAATTTGAATAAATTAAATCTTTCCATTGGACCCTTCATAAGTAAATATATGTGTTTATAACTATTTTCTTGATTTATGTTATTGCATTGTTGGTGTTTTCCTTGGTTCCTCTTTACCATTTCAGCACAAATGATAGCTTTTTCTAAAAAGCTTAGAAGTACATACTGACTTTTAAACCTTAATGCCATGATCACACATGTATCTTTCATATATAGTAGGAACTTCTTTTCCAATATATATATATATTAGGCTTTTCATTTGTTAGTTTTAGTAAACATTCTTCTTTATTCCTCTTATCGTACTCATGTCACTGAGAGTACGTTAGTGTATAGGATTTTGCCATTTGTCTATTAAGATTTAATTTCAATTTGTTGAGCCTAACTTTGATTGTTTGTCATTAGTTATTGATAAAATTGTTACACTTCATATATATGAATTTGATGGTAGAAACTGAACTACTGAATTATACATCTACCATTCATATATTCATGTATATTGCTAGTCATTATATACTCTGTCGATTGTATCTTTAGATTACTTCTATAGGTTTTATATGTGCTGGATTAGAACCAATGCTAATAAAATATACTCTTCTAAATTCCAAATTATGTATAAAGTAATGTGTACCGATTCCATCAGGTTTGCTTCTACAGGTTTTTTTTTCATCACTATTGGAGTTTAGGAGGGAACTAACTATAGGTCTATAGGTTTTGTGTTAGAATAGAATTTCTGAATACTAGGCCATTTCTCTGCCAATCAACACGTACTATATACAACATTTTTTTTTGTGGGTTCAATCCTTAAATGATCCTAGCCATTTACATATATTTAGCCTAGATTGTTCTTAGATTTATATTCCTTTAATAATATTTTGGAAGCTTATATTAAAAGATTTATAGATGTTGCTTTTCATTTTAATAGATAAATTATTATTTCTTTTATCTCCATTTCGATTACGATTATGTTTACAAAATATTTTGTATTTTATGTTATTTTGGGTTATAAATATTGTGTAATTTTAAGTTCAAGAAATAAAAAATTTATAAAAATAGAGAAGAAATTCTAAAAAAAATAGATCGAGTTACACAAAAAAAAATCAGTTCGTTTGTTTCAATTTATTTATTTATTATGATATTTATTCATATATTATTATTAGGTCGGGTCCATGTTGGTCCATCCCTAATAGAACCTAGACTTGGAAATAAAAACATGATGAAATAAAGAAACGATGGAGGAAAGTAGGGAAAAAAGAAGAAAGAAAGAAGAAGAAAAACAAGTAAGCATAATGGAGTATTATAATCGTATAGTCTTGAAATCGTAAAACTTATTAAAGTAGTTCTCTAATTTATTATGGAGTATTATTATTATTATTTAAATAAAAAATGTTATCCATTTTCTATGTTGAAAAAATAACGGGTAGAAATATTTTCTATTTTTTAATTTTTTATTTCTCTAGAAAACAGACTTATTTCTATAGTTAGTAAACACAATTTCTTTCCCTTTCTTTTCATGACCATGTTTGTCATCATGCTTGACCGCCGGTACATGTAAACCACTTTTTGTAGTAAAAATATGATTTGATTTCACCCAAAAACTGTATGATTTTCATTCATTCTCTACAATGTTTTATATAATTTTATATTTATAATATACAATGAAGTGAATTTTCACTGTCAATAATAATATATATTAATAAAATTAAAAAATTTGTATTCTAAAAATTTATTGTATATTTTTCTTTCAACAATTATATTTACACAATATTTTTTTAAGTAGATTTCATAAAAAGATATAATAATATCATAGGTACATTTATATGTCGATAATTAATATAATAATATATGTGCATTAATAATTTTTAAAAAATATAAAAATAAATTATTATTATTATTATTATTATTATTATTATTATTATTATTTCACCTATATCCTAACATTTCATAATGAAATTGTTGTGAATCTCTTTAATCTATTTGGTAGATAATGATTTAGTTGATACAATTTATAAACTTTTGTGTCTCAAATATCCAAAAATCTACTGAGGCATTGAGGGGGAATACTCAATTCAAAGAAATCTAAAAAAATCATCTAACATAAATATCTACTGAATTATATAAGAGTTAATGATGATAATATTATAAAAAAATATATATAAAATATGCTGGTGTAATCATATGCATTAATAATTTGTATATTTTAATTTTTTTCTTAAACAATAATAAGATATTTTGTGACTTACTATCTTTCAATTTTTTTTTCTTTTTATGTACAGATTTTAACAATAGAATTTTTGAACATGTTTTTATACATGTAAAATGTTCTTTAATAATTTAATTTGGACTTTTTTTTGAAAGTGTTTAATTCCAAGTTTTAATTGCATAAATTATATATTTTAATTTGATATATCATGAGTACTAAATATAAATTTTTACATATAATGCATACCTTACACTTTTAATGAAGACCAACCAAGAGCCACAAAGCCACAAAGGGTCTTCATCCAATGAAGTCATTGTAGTTTGGCATCCCGACAATAAAATTACAAAAACAAAGATTTTTCTTTAATTTTCATTTTGACAAAAAGAAAATAATTTGAGTATATATATTCTTTATTTTTTTGAGAATGATATATATTCTCTATTTTGTTTCCTAAAATACTAACAATAATTTTTTTTGAATTAATTCATAAATATTCAAGAATTATAACACTCCACACATAAGGATGTCAATTTTAGTTGGAAGGAATCAATAAAGAGTTAATTCCACCAAAGGTCTCTTGTCTTTGGTGGCAATTCCAGATTTAGTCCCAGACTATCATTTTTGCCATTTCACATCCCAGACTATTATTTTTTGGACACTTTTAGTCTTTCTCAAGACTTTTTCTATTTTTAGTAAAGGGCATTTTTGTCTCTTCATATTGTTCTTTTGTTATTTTTTATTTCGAATCGGTTTAATTGGTTTAAGGCTTTAGATAACATATGATTTTTAGTAATCATATTTTTCAACTGGATTCAAGTAAAGCCCTAAACCAATTAAACCGGTTGGAATCAGAAAAATAACAAAAGAAAAATATGAAGAAACAAAAATGCCCTTACTAAAAATAGAAAAAAAAATCTTGAGAATGACTAACAGTGTCCAAAAAAATAATAGTCTGTGATGCTAAATGGCAAAAACGATAGTCTGGGACTAAATCTGGAATTACCACCAAAGACAAGGGACCTTTGTGGAATTAACTCCAATCAATAAAATTAAAAATTCAATCGTTAGAGTAAAAAAAATTAACATAACCTAATAAAAATCAGTCTGATTAGTCTAAAACTAATAAGTTCGATAGTTTAAATGGACTAACTTGAAACTTAGTGAGTTGGCACAACAGGCTAGCACGATAGCCTAAGTCACCAAAGGTAGCAAATTTTACTTTGAACCATGGCCTACCGTTTAATTTTAATTTACAAAAAAAAAATTGTTACCGTTTTCTATTATATGAGCTATGTTTTTTAGTTTTATTTTTCTACACAAATTAATTTCATTATAGTTACACGCTAAAATATCATTTTAGTTACACTTCATGTTCATTTGACAATATACATATATGTATGAGCTCTGTTATCCAATTTTATTTTATACACACAATAAGTTAATTTTAACTATACTAAAGTATCATTTTAATTTCACTATAAGTTTATTTGACAATATACATATATGTACCATGTATAAACTTAATTTTTATACATACAATAAGTTCATTATAATAACAATAATCAAGTATCATTTTAATTTTACTAGTTAATTTTACAATATACATATTTGTATAAGTTATACTACTCAATTTGATCTAACATCTCTAACGGAGTGAATAGTTTTTAAAAACAACAAATTTAATGCGCAGTAAAAAATATGTATGTTGCATGAGAAAATGAAAATGAGTTCTTCTCACAAGTGATGTAAAGTGTGATGATAGAATCCCGCAGGGGCCCACATGCTGATGTCTTTCTCACCAAAATACCGGCCCCACCTCACCGTACTGTTAAAAAGATCACGCTAAAAGCCTCGCCGCCGGCGGAGAAAGTGAATTGCGTTCTTCCACCACCGTTATTTACTCACCAACGCTCCCTACTTTCCTCGCTAGCTGTTAATTCCGCATTTTATGCCTCTCTGCAACCTTCCCTTTTGTCGTCTCTTTCACTCTCCTCCAAAATCCTTTCCAAATATAGCAATTACCAGTCAGTATGAACAGCTCAGCTGATCACCATTTGTCAGTCTGTATGGACAGCTCAACTGATCAACTGAGTAAAATATAGCAGTTGCCAGATACACGACTCTTACCGGCGCCCATAAAATGGTGGTCTCATGGGGGTTTCCTCATCACACGCAGATGGCTTCACACAGGAACAGAACGCCGACGTTCTTCTCAAACGGGTACGCCTTCGCCGGCGCGACTGTGCTGGGAATCTTAGCCCTCTGGGCCTTCTTGAGTTTTCTGACGCCGGATTCCGGTTCCATTTACGCCGGGAGAAAGTCCGCGGTTGTGAACGGCGTTGAGGAGAATCAAGAATGTCCGGACGGGAGCCAGGGGTTCGACCGGCTTCACGACCCGCCGGAGAAAAACTTCTACGACGACCCGAAACTGAGCTACACGATCGACAAACCGATCACAAATTGGGACGAGAAGAGGAGAGATTGGCTGGAGCAACACCCCTCGTTTATCCCCGGAGCGGCGACCAGGATTTTGATGGTCACCGGCTCGCAGGCGACGCCGTGCCGGAACCCGATCGGAGATCATTTACTGCTCCGCCTGTTTAAAAACAAGGTGGATTACTGCAGAATCCACGGCTACGAAATCTTCTACAACAACGTTCTTTTCCAGCCCGTGATGTTTACCTTCTGGGCAAAAGTCCCGACGGTGCGCGCCACCATGCTTGCCCACCCGGAAGCCGAGTGGATCTGGTGGGTCGACTCCGACGCCGCCATAACCGACATGGATTTCAAGCTCCCTCTCCACCGTTACAAGGACCATAACCTAGTCGTCCACGGCTGGCTCACCCTGGTGGAGAAAAGCTGGACCAGCGTCAACGCCGGCGTCTTCCTCATCCGCAATTGCCAATGGTCCATGGACTTCATGGACGCCTGGGCAAAGATGGGACCCCAGTCGCCGGAGTACGATTACTGGGGCAAAACTCTACACACCACATTCAGCGACAAGGTAAGATGCTACTGGTGGTAGAGATTAAATTTATCACAAATAATTAATTATAAACATGAATAACTCAATTAATTAATAGTAGAGGTGAAATGTGTCACAAAATTTCACTAATGTGAAAATAATTACTCAAAATGAGAAGCTTTTTGTGAGCAAGGAGTAAAAAATTTAATCCTTATTGAACAGTTGAGTTACATGCATAATTTATCTATCTATGACTATGACTGAAATGTGAGGAGGGCGATTCCACCTTTTATCTAGAAACTGAATATTTAAGTGATCTTATCGGACTAAATCACTTATTGACTCAAATTGTTACAGGTAACCCATGAGGCGGATGATCAGTCAGGGCTGATATATCTAATCTTAAAGGAGAAACAAAAATGGGGGAACAAAATCTACGTGGAGAGCGAATACTACTTCGAGGGATATTGGCTTGAGATCGTCGGAACCCTAGACAACATCACCGACAAATATTTGGGGATAGAGAAGCAGGTGCCGAAATTGAGAAGAAGGCACGCGGAGAAGGTGAGTGAGAGCTATGCTATGGCGTGGGAGGAGCATCTGAAGGATGCCGGATTCGGAAGGTTCAGCTGGCGCCGGCCGTTTATTACTCACTTTACCGGCTGTCAGCCCTGCAGCGGCGACCATAATCAGGCGTATTCCGGCGAGGTTTGCGGCGATTCCATGCATAAAGCGCTGAATTTTGCGGATAATCAGGTGCTCCGTCGATATGGGTTTAGGCACAAGGATCTGCTCGATACTTCCTCTGTTGTGCCTTTAGGTTTCGATTTTCCGGCTTAGCTTCATTGTTCTCAGAAACATTGCGATTCCGTATGATGTTTGTCTGTAATAACAAACTTTCTTAGATTCTGTATAGGTTTGATCGGATCGCCAATTTCCTCCTGTAGTCCTGTCTGTTGTTTAGTTTGATTCAGAGAATTATTGAAAGTATTTTGTATTTTTTTTCAAAAAATCTATAAATTTTAAATTTCTTGTTTTTAGTGACAGAAAAACTGGCAACCACTCTCTAGAGTGTAGACTAATTGAATACCTTAACTGTTAAAGGAGTACAAAAAGATCAACCAATTTAAGTTATTAATAGCTTGTCTAGACTAAAATTATTATTCCTTAATTAAATCATCATTGAATTTCAAAGTACATTGTAAGTGTAACGGAAAAGTTTGGATAGTGATCACAAGTAGAGACAACAAATTAGGTAGGGAGATTGGTAGGTATACAATTATACAAAGAGTGTGAGATGCAATTGTGACCAGAAAGCGATGAGTAATTCTATATGTATTTTTCGTACTATAATTTTTATTCATTATTTACCTAATATGTTCTGATTGAACTCATTTAAAAAATAGTGAGCCATAATTTTATTATACTCATATTTTTATTAATAAAATCATGATATGTGACGCGATAGTAACCATTTAGGGTTTGTTTGGTTGACTGGTTTTGGTATAATGTATGAGTATTAAAGTGATTGTTATTGTTTGGTTGACAGGGTTTTAGAATACTACTATGGGTTTGAAATACCATTAATTGAAAAATTTATACCCTTATTAAATAAGGGTTTTTATTTCCTTCCTCATTTCTTTCCCAACTATTAATAATCATTCCTATTACACCCTACTACCAAACATGCGGAATACTTTCACCAAAACCCATTACCCTTAACAAGTATTTGATACCCATACCGATTCTGATTCCCATGTGCGAACCAAACACACCCTTAATAATCTTTTTCTCTTTTCCCCATTGTGTGAAACACTGTTTGAAACTTGAGACTTAATTTGCTACCATAGTGAATGATGGGTGCGGGGTTTGGTGAGAATGGTTAGATCTATTTGCTTTACTCCTGTCTTTACTTGTTCTGTCTAATTCCAGTTGCACAAGTAATGGCTTTTCCTTGAATTGCTCTTTATATACATCTTTTTACTAATAATATCTGCAAATGCTTTTGCCAATTTATGATGCATCCAAGGAATAAAAGGCTTTCAAAGCATAATTCTATGGATGCAGTTGTAAAGAATGCAAATTGATTAGCAAGCTTGATGTGGTGAAATTCTATTGGAACAGATAATTAGTGCATGACAAAATTATGGAACAAAAATACAAAATGTGAATTGTTTCATTTATATCAAGATTCTATTTCGTCACATAATATATTACAAGAGAGGACTCTTAAACTTGTAAGAGCATCAGTGTTATTTGATTGGAGCAAGATTAAGAAGTTAGGTCAGTGGCATGGTGTAGGTTGGGCAATGATGTATGACAAATAGTGTAGTCCTTAAATCTAGTCTATGAATAGTTCACTTTTAACTAATGATAATTGGTGCAAAACTTTGGGACAAGTAACATAGATAGGAAAAACAGTGTCCCAACTATAATGTAATAAATGTTATACCTATATTGACCAGTTGCAATATTGCCCAAATCCATAGCTTAATATACTAAGACAAAGTGGTTAAGACCAACACTAATATATAGCAAATTGAGCTTTGAATAGCATCATACAAAACAAAAGAAACCCATATATTTTTAAGCTCAAAAGAAATACATCAGGCCTTGAATGTTCCATATCTAATAACAAGCAGATTCTAAGGAGTCAAGGAGTATTTGCATGAAAATGAGGCAATCTTAATTATCACCCTGCCACTGCCACAAACAAGTGTGTAACATCAAGATGCTAATTATGTTATGAGACCATTGCAGTAGTTTCATCTTCATCGGCCTCTCCTGTTGGCACTTCGTTGAACATGAACTGGCTTTGATATTCCATGAGGTACTGCGTTGATCTCTTCACGTCATAGAAGAGCTCATAAACTCGACGCACATCTTCCATTTCTACAATCGTTCCCTTACGCTTTAGGCAAGCTAGTGCAGCAGCAGTAATTAGGTGAATAGCATACCTTAAAGATGTATCAACCCCAATCTTCGTTAACAGTATTTTTGCGTCTTCAGACATTTCCACATCCTCTTCTTGGCTTCTGATATCAAGAATCTTGCGGATTTCTTCTTCTGAGTAAGGTTGTGTGGAGATGATAAGCAAGCGGTCAAGGAAATCAATAGGAATCCCGTGAGGGGACCTATAGTTTGTGCCTCTGATCGTTGTAATCCCTCTATTGGTAGCAACAACCAATATAGGTGCCATGTCATTCTCCAAAGCACGGTTAAGGAACGAAAAGCACTCAATGTCGAGCATGTGCACTTCATCTATAAAGAGAACACCAGGGATAATCTCTGCCTTTCCTTCCTCCCTCCACTCTGCAACCTTCGTATCTATCTGTTCCCTCACTTCAGCACGAATTTCACCAGTATCGCCAGTGAAAAGGGCCAGAAATCCCTGTGTTCTAGAATTGAGAGAGGAACGATTAAATCATACCGTTCAGTGAAGGTAAAATATTATACATGCAGATCGAGAAGACTTTCAGCATCAATGCAACTACTCTATAATATTCTTTGCCCTAAAGCAATTGAAAGTGAGAATCTTACAAAAGGCATTAGATATTTTCGCAAGACAGTTCTATGCAATTTATGGATGCGTGAATAAATTAAAGCTCAAGATCTATACTTTCTGAAATTAGGTCCAACCATGGGAGCCTAGAAGCATATTGTGTTAGCAAAATGAAGTGCACTAATTGTTTAAATACTGGCATATTGCATGTCAAATAAATGAAGCATTTCCAAAAACAAAGACTTCCACAAGTAGGAGGCCGCAGATTAGAATTCTTAAAAAACAATGTTGCAAAGACCACTATTGAAACAGAGGGAATGGCCATTATTGAACAAACATGTATTAGGTCTTTCAGGTAATCTTAAGACTTACTAATTTGCCAAAATTAGTCCCGAGATAAAAACACCTAAATATAAGAGAAATCCATACAAGAAATTCATAGAAACATGGAAAGGAAGCATTTTTTGCAACACATAGGCCCTGTTTGGTAAAATAATTAGCCTATGATCACTATTAGCTGTATGACTTCATTAAAAAATCAATATGAGCATTTGATTAATTAGCCTTTTATAACAACTTATTGCCCCGAAATGCTAAAATTCAACTAAAAGCTAATTTACAAAACATTTTTCTAGAACCAGCTCACTAACCCAATCAGCCCCATAATCCATTAGCTGAGCTACCCCAAAGCATCAATAAAACTTCATATCTTTGTATAAGAAAATAAGGAAAACAATTCACTCTGTACTTCACCTTCTTGAATATTTGCAAGGAAATAAGTTTACCTGCTATTGATGACATCAATCTCATGGAGTGTAACGCAATGCACCACCTCCTTCCTCTTCTGCAATTCCCCATCAGGGCACTGCACGAATTTGGTTTGTGGCCCCATAGCATCGTAGTCCCTAGACCTCGAGAACGATCTACCGAGCTTAGTAATCTTCCCGGAGGCCTTGTCAATGGCAATAACATCCCCGCTCTGCACCTTCTCCTTCCCCAGGGCCTCAATCATCTTCGTCCCCAAGTCATACACAGTCTCCATATCCGTAGTCTTAAGCGTGAGCTTCCCCGTCTTGGAAGCAGCCCCAGCCACGGCGGGACGGTCAATTTGGATTTCCACAACCTCGCCTTCAATTACCTCCGCCTCCTCTTTGATTCTAACTCCAATTGCCTTCCTAAACGCTTGCATTAGGGCTTCGGTCTTTGACATTTCGAGGGAGAAAAGTTCGCTTCCGGCGAGCATTGCGAAGGGGGTTTCCTGACCTAACGACTTAGCCATGCCCATTGCAATTGCAGTCTTCCCAGTTCCTGGCTGGCCAGCTAGGAGCACAGCACGACCGGCGATTTTTCCTTCCTGGACCATCTTAACGATCACGCCGGCGGCTTTCCGGGCCGAGGTCTGACCCACCATACCTTCAGACGCCACTCGAGGCTCGAGTGCGGAGTCCAGGCCAAGTCCTCGAATATGTGAGTGAGCGCCGATGCGCTCTATTCTGGTCAGGTCTCGCATCTCAGAGATTTTTACCTCCGCCATAGCTGTAGTGGTGGTGGTGGTGCTTGCAATGAAGGGTTTAGGGTTTCAGTCGAGTAGGAAGTCGATTTTAACCTGTCGTTGGGTGACCAATTGGACCAAAACACGTTTATATAATCACGTAACAGATTAAAAATCAACAGCCCGTCTAGTTCAGTCGGTAGAGCGCAAGGCTCTTAACCTTGTGGTCGTGGGTTCGAGCCCCACGGTGGGCGTTTTTCTTTTTACCCTACCCACCTCAGCTGCTTTACCTCTCCCTATACTCCCCGAAGCAGAAAATTTACCACCTGTTTCCAAAATCAACAGCCCGTCTAGCTCAGTTGGTAGAGCGCAAGGCTCTTAACCTTGTGGTCGTGGGTTCAAGCCCCACGGTGGGCGATTTTCTTTTTACCCACAACCCCGCCCCGGCTAATTACCCCTCAAACCAGTAAATTTACCACCTTGCACTTTGTTAGAGTCATTTGCGAACTTTGGAGAAAGGGATTGAGATTGCATAATTCATTAGGGTATACATTTAGAGTTTAATAAATAAACGTGAGATTGGACAATTGACTTGGTAACTACAAGATTTCAAGTTCGACTCTTGGTTTAAGCCGATCAGACTTTTGGTGGCACCAGTTAGGCAGGTTCTTTCTTCAAATTTTTTTTTGAAAAAAAAATACTACTAACTCTATTAGAATGCAGTATCTGTTTATAACTACTCTCTTAACCTATCTGGGGCTCGAACCCACCACCTCCCGTATAAAGGGAAGGGTTTGATGCCACTGGACTACAAGGTCCTTGGCAATTGTAATTGTATTAAAAGAGGCAAGAATATTGTTTCAATGTTAATATGAAGTTCCAAATGTAAATAGGGTGGAGTGATCATCAGGTGCCAATTTGGTACTCTCCTCGGACCCATTAGTCTCCTAAAACACCCATGAATTCTAAGACTCCTTGGAGCTTGCATTGTTGAATGGTCCTGAACCAGCATCAGTACTTGCCATGCCAGATAACGTTGAACTCTCGCCGCCTAACTTCTTAGCCATCCTTCTTTGTTTTACCTTATTTTGTTTTGTAGACCACGCTGCTTCTTCTCACCATAAAGTTTATTGTGAATGCAAAAATATAACAATTATGAAGTAATTAATGGAACAATAATCGTTAGGAGAGATGATTTCAAACCTAATATGGTTATTGGGTAATGAATTGATGGGCGTGGTAATAATATAAACAAAGTGGAATATGTTTGAAGGTTACCTGGCGTTTGGGCATTTTGTCGAACACCTGGAGGATGCTCGTCTGCGATTTCCGCACCTACATCGCTTGCATTAGGCAACAATGGCCCGATGATTTTCTGGCGGCGGGAAGCAGCTTCCTTCATCTTCTTCCTGCGAATACGCTTCCTCTGAGCCCTAGTTAGCTTCTGAGGTTCACATCCACCCTCGTGATCGCTTGCCGAAGAAGAAGAAGAAGAGCTCCTTTCATTCTCATATTCATCTGCATTCACAATCGTTAAATTCAAATTGAACCTCGGAATTAGCTTGTGAATACTGCTCGATGGATGAAGAAATCAAGCACCTGGAACGAGATCTAAGTCGAGGCCTTCGCTATGAGTGTTCTCGGCTTCTTCGCTGCTTTCTCTCTGAGTTAATCATCCGATTTTAGCGTAACATTGAGGAAAAAACAGAATAATTAACAGAGAAAATGTTAGTACTTGGTGAGAAGGCGATGATGGAGACGGATAGAGCATTTTCAGCAGGCCTTCATGGAATTTTCGTCGTTTCTCCTCCCTCCTCTTCATCTTTCTTTCATTCAATTCGCCGCGACGCCTCTCGACTGGTAACCGCTGTATATCCCGCTGCTAAATCTCAAGCACAGATTGTATTCATGGCTGGCAACTAATGAAGAAATTCATCAAGGAGCTTCTTGAAATGTACCTAAAACCTGTGATCTTTTGTGATCCCTATTAACATGAAATGTTCTCAATATACAGAAGGCAAGTAAATTTATGAAAATGATTGGTTAAATCCAAGTTTTGCTTAAAGATTAGATTTGATCTGGTGAGTGGCAAAGTAGAGCATATGAATAGTGAATGACATTTTAAAATTATTAATATAAAACATTTTGAAGTTTTCTCTTATCACTGAATAATTCTTTGTTTATTTAAAAAGACAGTTACACTTTATGATTTTTTATCATTTTAAAACATTTCCTTCTTACATTTACACATTTCTTGATTCCTTTACTCATTGTTGATTTTACCGCCTCGGGATAGTCTGACGGCGAACCAATACAACCGTAAAAAGTTTTAATAAAGAAATAAGAAAGCAAATTGAAAAAGTAATCTCAAGAGAATTGAATTTAGAACCCTAGTCAATGTGCCCCAAAGGGTATTTATACAAGACTTACATGCCATGGAAAGGAAAGAAAGATAGTTAAAAAATTTGATCTTAGGAAAACTATATAAACTGTCATACTCCTTTCCTAATATTGAGGAAAATCTGGCCCAGAATTCGAAGGGAATCCCTAGAAAATCTCATTCAGTTGTCTCTGAGTACGGCACGGGGTCATGCTTTCCAGCCCGACCACTTGTGTGAGGCGAGCAGCTTGGCTACTGAGCCCAGTCTACCATCTGGGTGACGTGTCAAGTCGCAATATGCTTCGAATGCTGGGAATATACTCTTGACTAGGTACCCTACCTACTCGGGGGTTTACATCACTCATAACGTTTTCTCACTTTCCAATCACTACAATATAGTAAAAATTTCGCTTTTAACTTTGTTTTGATCCTAAAAGAAAATCTATATGATTTTCTCTTTTGATTTTCACATAATTAAAAGTCGTGTATTTATGAAATTATCTTTAGGCTGCATGTTGTGCTTGTCATGTTAGAATAATAGCAACTGTAGCAATTCTACCATGTACTCAATACTCACTAGTAGAGATGGACACTGTTTAAATTAGGTTCGTTCTTGCATGCATTACTTGAGTCAAAATAAATTATATATAGAAGGATCTAGTTTGAAGTAACATATAAACATTTCTATTCTCCATTTTTATTATGGTAAAATCACTCACCAGTCTCACCCTTAAACTTTCCTACACATATTTCATAGGAAATACTCCCTCTTATTTTAAAACTCTATTGACAAAATATATACTACAAAGTTCCATAGCTACGAAAAGTTTACATACCCCATATTCATGTATAAATAAATACCAAAAAAAAAAGAAGTAGGTTTGACAACACAACTCAAAAAAATTAGTACGGACTAATTTTTACTAATTTAATTTTTAGCTAAAAAATATTTTTAATTTCCATTTATTTGTTACTGTTATTTTTATGTAGTTTGTGTTGGATAAAGTCAATTAAAAACTAATAATTGCCATGTTAACAAGTTATACAAGGTCTTAGGTTTACTCAGCCCATCACCTAATACGCACAGTTTAGCAAGCCATCAACGAATGCGACGCATTTGACGGATCAGTGGTTCACTCCAGCCACTTGAAGCATGGGTACAAAACCCATCACCATCATCTCCTGAACAACCAATGGTTTCAAAATATTTAGGACATTGGTAGACAACCTTTGTTTGTTGTCATGATTTGATTGATTTTTTTTTTAATAGTTCAGGTTTATGGTTACACAAATAATTTCAATTAAGTTTCACCACTACTAATTAATTAAAATTTCTTGATAACTTCTCAAATTCCTCGTATGATTTGAACCACACCCACTGTTAAAAATTCAGTGACTTCTAAGTTCTCAGGCTCTTATTAGCTTATGAAAGCCCAATAATTTCTTAGACTCCCAGTGAAGTTCAAACCTCAATCCTGCCCTGTCATTGAAAGCAAAACTAAGCGTTAATTAGATGACCACTTAAACTAATTGCACAAATAATATTGTTCCCAAAAAGGCCGAATTCTCAACCCGACAAAGTATTTGAAAGTATGTAAATCATGATAATAAATACAGAAGTTAATTAGACCTTTGTTTAATTACTGCGCACAAGGAGCCCCTTAAACTCTCATTTTGAGAGATTGCACCCACACTGACATTTTTCTCAAACTTCACCTCTGTAATCAACTGAGTTGTCCATGCGGACATTGTACAAATAATATGATACATAGTTGTTGTGGTGGAGACTTTGAGAGTTAACAGTAGTTTAGCATTTTACTATTAAAACTTACTTGAATTAAATTAGGTCTAAATAATCGTCTTTTATCATATATCCGACACTGACGAAAACCTAAAATAACCCTTGAATCATCAAACCAAATGAAGAAGCTATTATTGGTTGATCAATCCGTATCATGAATATCCTTGGACGTACGTACAACTACTGCAGAAGCTAATTAGGCATGGCGGCCAGGGAAGTTGCGAAGGAATTCATCAGAAACTAATGCAAAGACTTGCTCAAATGCATAATGCTCTAGAACTATTCTGTTTTATTTTAATTTAGTATTTTAATTTAAAACGTGGTTGAAATTGACAGAGATCAGAACACTTGCTACTTGCTACTCCGATGCATTATTTGATGGTAACCTAAGCACTCTCATATGTGTTCTATCAATTGGAACCTTCCTGTGAAAACCGTAACTGTTAGTTCGAATTTCATAGGACGACTATTATTATATTCTGGGTATCTAAGATGTTTGGTTATATATATCTGTCAATCTTCAATTTGACCAGTATGTTTATGACTTATTGTCCTTATTTAGTAAAAATGACGTTTTGATTAAGATTTAGCAAATTTGATCATTTTAGCTTTCAAACTTGATCAAAACATAAAAATAATTGTTTGATAACATGCGATTTTTATTTTATTTTATTTTTTTTACAAAACGCAACTTTTAACAATATTATAAGCAATGTTTTTTAATGTTGTTTTGATAAGAACATATTTTCTTAATGTGGCAAAATTTTATGTGGACTATGGTTTATTATACAGTTGTGTATATCATATGAATAAAAGATCGATACATTTCTAATATACTAAAATTACATTATTTATTTATTAAACGTATATTATTTGATAGTATACAAAATAATGTACTTTTAGCATTAAAATAATTTAATTTTCAAATAATATATTTTCAGTACACAAATAATGTATCTTTAATATATTAAAAATGTACTCCCTTTGTCTCATTTTATGTGTCTTGTTTGGTTAACGAGCGTTAATTGAAGTTATTTTTAATTCAACTTTTGTAATGTTAAGTTTAGTATTAATATAAAATTTATATATTTAGAAATTACATTAAAAGTACTATTAAACATATAAAATTAAATTTTAAAATAATTAAAAAAATATTAAAGAAAATAAAGAAAAATAAAGAGTCAATTAAACCAGTAAATAATAAACAGAACCAATAAAAATGAAACAGATGAAGTACTTTTTATTCATGATCTACACAATTATATAATCATGATCCATGGAATAATAATTGATTTAATGTTGTTAGGGCTGCTGGCTCTGTGTGTTGGCAGGCTCTTGTTTTCTTCATTATTTGACAACTAATCCCTATAAACTTAGGCTATGTTTGGCAAACCTAGCTGAAAAGGCAGTTGAAAGCTAAAAAACTATAAGCTCGAAGCTGAAATCTGAAGAGCTGTTAAGCTAGCTGTTATGCTTAAAAGTGTTTGATAAAATTAGCTTTTTGATAATATGATAAATGTAAAAAGGCTAAAAAGGATATCTTTGTACAATTTAAATAGGTTTGTTTATATATTAAAATATAAAATAGTGAAATCAATATATTTTAATAAAATATAAAGTAATAACATATATTTGAAAACATATAAAGTAACACAAAATGTTTATAATTCAAAAGATTAGTTCATACAAAAATCAATGTTCAAACACAAATGTCAAATTGAAATTACAACCAAACATATTGAAGATAAAGAGTCAAAAAGGTTTAGCCAAAAGGATTTTAATTGGGAAGGGTAAATGATGTCATTTCTTTAAAATAATAAGGTTAAAGATGGAAAAAAAGTTAGGAAGCTACTAGCTTATTTTGAAACGCTACCCGGCTAATTTTGTAAAAATTAACTTACAAAATTATATATACAAAATATTAATGAAAATAAGTAAAGAAGGAAAAAAAAATTAGTTTGACCAATAAATAGTAAACATGATAAATAAAATAAGACATAAATAGTATATTTTATTTTAAAATCAAAATGACTACACATCAAGAAATATGTAAACTATGATCTCTCATTTGGAAGAATTACTTTATGCCGCTTGACCACAAAGTATTTGACATATCTTGTTACGGTTTAAATTAGAAGTATGATCATTTTGTATAAAATTTGCTTCTAGATTAGCTAGCATGACTTGTACACATAATCAAGGTGCTCGGTTTCATGTTACGTTTTAGTATATTTGGATTTGATTAGAAATTTAAGTTACACAAACATTTTTTTTTTAAATGGAAACTTAAGATAAGAAATGTGTGATAAGTATAAATTAAAAAATATATATATATATGTGTTACAAATACAAAATGCGTATAAAGTCGGCAAGATTATTATGCAGAGATAGTGACACTAACAAAGTGAGATCGGCGCCGTCCAATAATCCAAGATTAATGGTCAAGAATCACCAATTAAAGTGATCAAAATCTTGAGTCCTTGTCATTGAAAAACTATACACACTCAACCTGAACAAGTCTAAGGAGAGGTTCTTAATTTTAAACTTGATTTGATGGTCCCATAATTAATAATTTTGCTCATCAATGAGGAAGCTAAGGTGGGGCTGGGGGCACGCCTAGCCTCCGGCGGCTGCAGATAGATACATGAATATCTATCTATCTATATATGCTTGCTCAATTTCATTCATGCTCCTAACTAGCCTACATTATATTGCTTTAATTGCGGATTATAATCCTATCTCTACCCTTGCAAATTGGATATATTATACAAGTGATTATTTCATTTTTATAACATTTGATGAGGATATATATGGTGGTACTTTTTCTGATATGATAACGGCATCTGTCCTCTTATGAGTGTTTTGATTTTTAACTTACTCAGTCGAAAAGTCGACTATTCCGGATCGAATTTGATTTCTATATGTCAATACGTCTAAGAACATCCACATCTGTGGATATTATTTGGTTTATATCAGAATGGATCTAACATGACAAGAGAGAGTGAAATTGATTCCTCTGCAAATCTAGTTTTTGGAACAGTAACCTCTGCAAATGGATCCATCACTGCTGTGCGCGAAACGCGCACACCAATGCCTAACACATCTGATTATTTATTTTTTTAAATACCAAATTTGTTTTATTTTTTCCATCCCCTCCCATTATCTCTTTTCTAATAACACTTACGTACAAAAACTACTCAAAAATCGCGAAAAAACTCCATTGATAAGGATGCTCTAATCTGTCATTGCGCCGCCCAAAGTCACATCAGTCCCAACATGTACCATGATCTACCTAATGAGCAACTAATTCAGTGCCGCGTAGGTCTTGTACGTGGGATCTTGACATGTGTTCTCTCTAACACTATAAAAGCCAAGCTTCGAGGGTAACCTCAACCAAGCTGTAGGCTAATTAAGGATACAAACTTATAACCGCAACGTCACGAGTTCAAAACTCAACCTTCTTGGTTTGAGCCGGTTAACTATGAGCAACTTAAATTGATTTACCTCTTTGTAGCGTTTTGCCAGTGATCACAAGGCGGGGTTTACCTAGTGCACACTCTTGGATAGTGGCTGCGGGTTTCCATCATCACCGCAAAAACCCAAAAAAAAAAAAGAAAAAAAAAAGAATTGTTTACCTTAATATACTTCCCAACCTAAGCAGAGATTTACAGCCCTCCGTGTTTGCAACAAAATAGTGTACTAAGACTAAAGATCAATAATGCCATACTCCTTCACTCACATAATCATACCTTACGTTATAAAATTTATTTTTAAGTACTAGGGATTTGAGGAGACTGGAGAGTATTATCTTTGAATGGACAGAATAGTTCTAGATACATGAGGATAGTTAATAGTTTAATACAAAATTACTCATCAGTTGAATATTGAAACCTTGAATATGAAAATTTGGCCATAAATTTAGTCGATGCTCCACTAACCAGATAAATTAACCTTCATATGTATACCTTTCCCAATTCCCACTGCCCCTCTGCCACACACATATAATGAAATTGAATAATTGGAATTTCTAAGGAAAAATGGGTATTATATAATTTATAAGAATTTTTTAAATATCCAGTAAAAATATGTGCAATAAAAGTGTCAAAGACCTTGTGGTCTACTAGCACCCAGTTGCACCCCACATGGGAGGGGTGGATTCACAAATCATATCATTTTATTTCAACTTAATGGGTCATATCACTATATAATTCTTTGCAATTATCATTATTAAACGTAAAGACTTATAGAACCCTAAACCATGAATAATTCCAAAGAAGGAAAATTTACCTTCGTGGCGGCCAAGTGGTTATTAATATACCAATTAAAGGGTGGACTAATTTGAGATATGATACCAGACTAGGAATCAAAAAAACCTGCGGACTTAACATGAAAACTAAACAGAATATTCCTTTAAATTATTGATCGGATATCTTAGTGTTTAACCTGGGTCTTGCAAATTATTAATTTGATGGTGTGAATTCGTCCTCACGTCCAAGTGAGACAATATATTTCGGTGAGTCTGGACACAATGTGAATACACACAATCTAGTTTGACGAGAAGACGTTGTCAAATTTGAAAATCTCACCTATATTACTAAGATTGAATTGTTGATTTCAACTCACCATTATATAGTGTGAAAGATTAAAGGATTCAACAGGACTAAGAAAGAAACAATAATAATGAATTGTTTCAACTAAAGGAAATCAAATCGGAGAAGTGAAGGTCAATGTTGAGTGCTCCACGAGATTAACCAAAAAACGTGGCCGCCACTAAAGACAAACATCATATTACATACTGCATATACATCTATAATTCTATACTATATAATATATATGCATTATATGTTGTGGTGGGCCATTGTTTCTTGTCACATCATTTTTACCCGGCCCCACCAACACCCATAACTTGCTGCCTGCCCTTCATCATCTTCTTCAATTCCTCCTCTATATATATATATATATATATATATATATATATATATATATATATATATATATATATATATAACTTTAATTCAATAAATATCTGCTTCCGGGAAACTTCACTTCCCAATATTATATTACTATATATATAACCATCTTTCCCAGTATCAGATATCATTTATTTAAGCTCATCATATCATCAATTCAAGCTAATAAGTAATATATATTATTAGTGAAAAGAGAAAAGAACTATATATATATTATTATGGATTCACGTTCATATAATTCCTCGTCGTCGTCTTCTTCCTGTGAGTCTTATTATCCTTTTGCAGTGTACGAGCCAGAGGGAAACAGAGTGAAGCCATTGCGGCCGCCTTCATATCTTTCATCTCTCCATTCTGTCCGGAGACTTCCCGGCAGACATATGATCAAGAAAATGCCGATAGCGCCAATGCCGCCGACGCCGCCTAAAATCTACAAGGTGCTTCCCGCGCATTTTAAGGAAGCTGTCCAAATGCTCACCGCCGAGCCCGGGTTCCGGTCCAACTCGCCGCGTATGCACGACGCGCCGCCGCCTCCGCTCGAATCCGTGCCGCCCAGGACGGCGACGGTGGTGCCGGAAAGTGGATGTGATGATAACGGCGATGATGATAATAATAATGTGTCGGAGTGGAAGAAGTTTCTGGGTCTTTCTAGTGACGCACAATTTTCGGAGGCTGATGAGTTTCCGGCGTCGGCGGCGGACGTTTTCGGGTGGTTTAATGGTCCGGGGTTAGGGTTTGCGCCGTTGTCTCCTTCGTCTCTTGCATGGTGGGCGTCGGTTCTTCCTGGCGGCGGAGCGCCGCCGCCGCCGCAGTTTGAGGCCAGCGCAGTTCTCTTATAAGCTAGCTGTTTTTCAATCTTATTAATAATAATAACGTAACGAGCCATGCATATATACATGTTATGACTCACATTATCATTTTTTCCTTCTTTCAGTATTATATTATGTCAGACTATATATATTACGGAGTAATATATATGTAGTAAGTATGTATGTATACATGTGTTTTCATTGCAGGGTTGTATTTTTGAGAATACAAATTATTGCAATATGTTGTCGTTTATGAAACTAGTGTTGACTTCTTGTGGATTGGCTTAATTTATTTAGGGAGTATAATATATTTAATTGAGTATTTGTGAATAATATATTTAGAAATTATATTAATAGATATATTATTATTAGACCGAACTCAAGGATTTTAGGCCCACCCTTCCCGTGGCCCCGTCACCGTCTCCGGACTCCCTACCGTTGCCATCAACCGCCACATTCCGGTATTTTTTTTCGGCGCACGCGTAAAACACGTTTTCTATTGGGTTTCCCCTGGCTCTTAGGATTCTTTTAAGATCGACTAACCCAGTGAGTACTATTGACTCTGTTACACTGTAAGCACGAAGAGTCAACCACCACACTAGGGTTCGAACCTGAGACCTCTCATTTGAGAAGCCACAGCTATGCTGCTCAACTACAAGGCCAAACTTAAAGTTTAGATCTTGATGCCGACCTTGGGGTTGGCTTAGGATGGTCCGCTAGCTAGTGATGAAGGGGTTGGGTCGAAGGAACATAGCTAACCAATAGCTATTATGGCCATTACAAGCTAAGCATCCAGTTCTCTCGGGAAATGTCCGAGTCACATTAAGAATTACTAAGTTAGCCATTAAACTTCTTGTATAAATAGGTTGATTCTTGTGGGGACACATTTTGTCTCATTCTTATACTAGAGTTTGTAATTCGAAAGCAATCCTACCAGGTCTTTATCTTATTCATAACGTTTCCCTTTTATATTAATCATTTTTAATTTTTAATTATCTTGAAGTCAATTTCTTCCATCATATATTAAAAACTTTATTAAACTCTGAGAGTAAGATTTAAAGTAGGTTAAACTATTGAATAGTTAGCTAGTAAATTAATGAATACGACATACGACTAATAGGCAATTTTCTGATAAAAATTTAAATGAGGATAATTAGATAAATGAATGTTTGTAGAGGAAGAAGAAAAATTAGAGTGGATAAATCATAAAAGAGTTGATGCAGTGAAGATTTTTATTTTTACTCCTTTTTTTTTTTTTTTTGATGGTGTGAATATGCATGCAGTCGAGTTCTAAACACTAATTATAGATATATAATTGTTTGTGTTAATCTAAACACTATAGTCCTAACATGAATGAAACTATAGGTCAAATTTAAGCTGGTTGTATGAATTGAATGGAAATGCAATGGAATAGAAGGGTTTGGAGAGGCTCTAGGCTTTAGTGGAAATATATTTGAATTGCTCCCCTTGTATAAATTACAAATTTAATATTTATATAATTGATATTTTAGGTTATAAAATTAATATTCAAATGATAACAAACAATGAAGTGATGTGTTCATAGTGCCCATAATCTACATTGATATGTCTTAATTAGCGTGAAATTTAATGTCTATAAATACTTGTGGCGTCATCATGATCATTATTAGAGATCATGTGTGTGTCTGGCCAAGCTTCCAACTCAATTAGTTAGCTCTCTTAACTTGTGTTCATTATCCGGAAGTGATATTATCGAGATTTAAGTTGAGTGTTGAGCTATTGAAAGTCAATAATAATTTCCCAACGAGAATAATTTAGCCTCTAACTCTGGCAATACTAGGGGGTCTAGCATGATCAATACCAACCTTAGTTGTTAGAGTTCTATGAACTCCCATTTTATACTTCATCACTTTTACTTCGTGGCGTGACAAGATATAATAAGTTATCTTCATTTTGTGGGTCCCAATGAAAGTGTCAACATCAAACTTTTGTGTGGGGAATAAAAGTAATGAATATAACTTGGGAGTCCAAGTAGTATTTTCAAAGTCGTTATTCCCCTTCCCACAATATTTGATGTGCTAGTATTTGAATGGTCCGACACATATATAGGGTTGTAACATTTTGTGTAATTATTTATGGCAAGTTGGCAACATTGCTGAAACTTTTGGCTTCATTTGTTTATTAAATTAGTTAATAGTGCCAAGTACCTTTGAATCTTTGATGGTTACATTTTGGAATGGAATGTCTCAAGTCTAAGATTCTGTGAAAATAAATTAATTAATAATATTTAGAGCTTTAGGTCTACCTAAATGTTACCATCTCAATAATTATGTTCTAACAATGCATAATTGGTTAATTTTAAATAGTAAAAAAAAAAAAAGTCTATAAGACTTTCAAATAATTTCAAATTTTACAAATTAAAATAATTATATTTAAACATACTTTTAAATTGTTTTGATAAAAAAAAAATGGGAGTGATTAAGGTAGAAAATAGATCTCTATCATCTCATCTACACCGACCACATCACATGAATTTTGTTTATATATAGAAAAATATTATGTAGACTCTTTATTTTTTATTTTTAACTTCTATTTCACTCTCAAATTTTTGAGTAAACACATTTTTGGAGACCCACATAATAAAAATAGTTTATACTTGCTTGTCACAATCAGGGAATAAAAGTAAAGAAATATAATTTGAGAGTATACATACTACTCTTATATATAATACTCCTTTCGTCCCATTTTATGTGTTGGGTTCGATTAACGAGACTTGACTGAAGTTATTTGTAATTTTCATAATATTAAGTTTAGAATTAGTATGTAAAATTTATATATTTAAAAATTAAATTAAAAGTACTCTTAAACACACAAAAAAGAAAATTAAATATAAAATTATTAAAAAATACTTATAAAGAAAAAGATAGTTTAATTAAAGAATAGTAAGTAAGACAAATAAAATGGGACAGAAAAAAGTATTAAAGTATATCTGTCCTTAACACACAAGTTGTGGGCCATTGGATGGCTATCTTTGGGCTTGATGATAATTTTCCTTCAAGATCCAGGAAGCCTCTTGCATAAGCATTAAGCAGGCCTCAAATGAGGGGAAAAAAAACTCTATGGCCTACTCTGTAACTTTCTTCTAACATCTGATCTGCAATGTAATTTTAATGAAAAGAAATACTCCTTCCATGTAATTAATTATGTTTATATAGCATATTCAGTTTAATTTGAGATATATTGTAGTTTCATTTTAATACAATTAAAATTTTATTTTGTTTCGACTACAATTTCATTTGACATTATACATACATAGTCTTATTACAATGTGACTTACTATTGAATTTCATTTTATAGACATTGTAGTCTTATTATAGCACCACTAAATTCTAATTCTAATTCAATTACGATGTTATTGGACAATATACACTCAAATATGTGAAAGTGTTATTCAGTTTTACTGTATATACACTATAGTTTCATTACAACACAATTAAAGTATCATTTTGATATAATTACAGTTTTATTTGTCAATATATGCTCAATATGTGAGACAAATTATTCAATTTCATTTTAAATATACTATCATTTTATTTTGTTCAAAGCACATAAAAATACGAAAATTTATTAAATATAAAGATGGTTGTTTCTTTACTTAAGCAGTGCCGTTTTCGAATCATGGTCTACCTTATAGCAATTGAAACTTGAGCCTCTGTGCTCGAACCCCGCCGTCTTCCTGGACTTGACTGCCCGTATTTCAAACAGACGTATTTGACTCTAGAATCCACCATGCACATGCTGGGCGGCCCCATGTGCATCTCTATCCCAACAATTTATCAGTGCCAACAGCCAGTCATAACTGATAATAACTGAACAAACTCTCCATATCTGCCAGCCGCATACACATTGTGCTCCCTAATCCTTATCTCCCAATCTTCCATTCAAAACTAATTTTTCTGTACAACTCAATTAAGTTGGTCAGATTATTAATTTAGTAATATCAATGTTATAAACTTGATTATTAGTGAGAGTTGTCTATGATCCTTTTAGACTTGTTTGATTCTTTGCTGACTAGGGTTACAAGGTCATATTTATACATTACACGGGCTCAAATAGTGAATGCAAATTTATTTCTCTTTGTTTAAATATTCCAAATTTATTTAGTTGGATGAAGTTGACAGAGGAGGAGGAGTGGATGACATAGCTGTCATAATTCAAGCCGTGCTTATCATCTGATCTGCTTCGTTCTCTTCTTTCTTTCACACGCTAGCATCTCTTCTTGTTCTGATTCTCTGTTTTTTGGGGAAAGAGTTGAAACTGTGAATTATATGGATTCGGGAACAGTAAAGAAGGGTTTGAGTTATACTCGGAGAAACAAGAAGTGGGTTCTTGCTCTGGGAATCTTGGGTCTCACTAGTTATGGTGCATACAGAACTTATCATTCACCTGGCATGGCAAAAAAGAGGGAGAAATTGTTGAAACTCATCAGTTCTTTAGCTTCTTTAGCTGATATTGTGTCTGATTCAACAGATACAATTGCAATTCTCTCTAAAGATTTCAAGGATTTCATACATTCAGATTCCGATCAAATCCCCACTAGTTTAAGACAGATTTCAAAGATTGCAAAATCCGATGAGGTCTCAGAGTCTCTGGTCAAAATCACCGCCGCTATAACCACCGGAATTCTTCAAACCTATCCGCACAAAACGGGAGATTCTGGCTGCATTGATCGCGTTTTGGATAAGCTGTTCACGGATAGTGGCTCAGGTTTTGCGTCTGTGGTTGTGGGGAGCTTTGCTAAGAATTTGGCCATGGCGTTTTTCTCATCATCAGACAGGGTTATTAGTTCAGAGCCACTACCCGGGTGGGTAAATAATGTTCTCTGCGACGAAAAATGCAGAGAACTAATTGGGGATTTCGTGCGTCTCTTTGTCAGCACAGCTGTAACAGTGTATCTGGAGAAGACGATGAACATCAACACCTACGATCAAATCTTCGCTGGATTGACTAACCCGAAGCACGAAACAAGAGTGAAAGACATGCTGGTGGCGGTCTGCCATGGCGGGGTGGAGACATTTGTCACAACATCTCATCAAGTTCTCACCAGTGGGATTAATCATAGGAAACAAATGAAAGCCAGCCATGAAGATGATGATGAAGAGGACAAGAACAACAATAATGTTCTGTCTGTGCCTGGGAACAAAAGGTTTTTTCTTGATTTGACAGGGAAGGTTACCTTTGAGACCATGAAATCTTTGCAGGAGGTTATGATAGAAAGGTTTTCGCAGAGTTTAAGCAGAAGAGTTGATGCTGTGCAGGATAAGGGTGCAGAAGCTTTGGAGTATGTGAGGTGGAAATCCTCTGCGGCAATCACTGCTTGCCTTTCTTTGTGTTTGCACATTGTTGATAGTCCTTGGCTTTTGGTGCCACCTTAACTTCAATGCACCCCTCTACATTTCCACTTGTCCTATCTTTGAGTCCTAGTGGAGGAAGTAAATTGTCATATATGAATCGAACCTACACTTCGGGACATTCTGCTATACATAATTATCAATCTTCATGCATTAATTAATCAGTTGAGTTATATTCTAGGAACAGAAGGTCCTAAACTTCACTTATGTTGTTGTAATTGATCCAAATTGTATCCAGGTTAGCCAATTCTTAAATTTTATTTGTAGAATTCTTTCCTTAAAAACTATCTTGGATTGTCCAAAAAGTAAATTGCTAAACACTAGATAGTACACAAAGAACCATTTGCTTATGTTGTAAGAGAAAAAAAGCATATGTTTTATAACAAACGCCTATTGACCACTAAAAGTCGGGATTCCAGTTATACGACTCGAACCTATGGACCAGACGCCTATTGGCTATGGTAATAGTAAATTGCTACATGTGAATTGAACCTAATTTCTAATTATACAAAATTATCAACACTATTTGCATTGATCAATCAGTTGAATTATGTTTTGATACACATAGTATCTGAACTTCAAGTTGAAAATTTTAACTTATGTTGTTGTACTCCCGATTCTCAAATTGTAAAATTCTTTCCTTAAAAACTATCTTGCATTGTCTTAATCATAGTTTAACTTGCTACAAACGTTATACAAACCTTAATCAAAACGCATTAATGTCTCGTATATATTTACTCTTGAGAGCTGAGGACTCAAAATTCTGTCTCTTTAGTGAAGAAAGGCACAACTACAGAAGCATGAGCTGGTGCTCTGATCGAAATAGTAGTTCCGCCTTAACGCCGCCTCCTGTAACGCCGGAAAACCCGACCACGGCCTGTACCATCGTGACCAAGAAGGCTGATGCGGTGGCGGCGAGGCTGATTAGCGGCGTTACGGCAGCGTTTTTCTCTTCGTTACAGCGATTCGCTTGCCTGAATATTAACACCAAAGGCGATTCCGATGAGGCCCGAGGGTGATATATAGCTTAGCTTTCCGATTGATGGACACCAAAAGTGGAGTTGGACATCCGGCGAGAGGCGGGAGGGGGCGGAGATCCAAATCACTTATATATTGTCCATTAATGTCTATTTTAACTAGTTTGGTTGGTGTGAGCGCCTATATATTCTCCTTCTTTAAGAGATTGAGGTCCTGAGTTCAAAACGTTCTCTTGTATAGTAGAGATTTTAGAATATCCTCTGTATTGGAAAAACTAATTAGGCGTTACAATTTCAGAAGGATATAAAATATTAATGTTTGGTTTGCATAACTCTTATCCGTGATGAATTTAAAATTTTTTAATTATCAAATAAACTGTCTTAATAACTTAATCTAGATAAATTTTTCGGACTATACAAGTATACATCTAAAGCATCCGCAACACCCTTTTTTTTTTTTTTTTTTTTTAATCAACTTTAAAGAAAGTTAATGGCCAGAAGATAAAGAAAGATCTCAATTTTAAGAAACTTTATGTACGTGCGATGCATATGCATATGCATGGATGTTGCTTTTATGCATGTGCTGCTTGTTAAGGAAAGAGTTAATTTTTTTTTTTGTCCCAGATTTATAGGTGTCGTTCCACTTTTAGTCCTTTTTTTTCAAATCATCCTATATTGGTCCTAGTTTTATTATGGCATTACCATTTTTGGTCCTCCGTTAACAAAACCGTTAAATTGCCGTTAACTATGAGGATAGTTTTGTCTTTTTAATACAAAGTGTATTTTTTTCATTTGTATTACAAAAAATCAAAAATCCCTAATTTCTGAATACTTTGTCTTCTTTAATTTCTTCCGTAACACTCGTATTGCGTAGTCGTAACAGTCGTCTCCTGGAGCACCGCCTCAGGCAACAGCGGTACTGTCATTAATTTCAAAGCAATTTCAGTTTTCAAGTCTTGTGCTTTACTTTGAATATGTGGATACGAATTCCTAAAGTTCATTATGCCTTCAAATGCTTAATGATTGAAATGAAGAATTTAAGGATGCTGTGCGCGAGCTGTTCTGCGATGCTGCTGCCTGAGGCGGTGTTGCGGGAGACGGTTGTTACGACTACGTGATACGTGTACTGCGGAAGAAATTGAAGATGAAAATGTATTCAGAAATTAGGGATTTTTTTTGTAATAAAAATAAAAATATACACTTTGTACCAAAAAGGCAAAACTATCCTCATAGTTAACGCCAGTTTAACGGTTTTGTTAACGGATGACCAAAAATGGTCATGCCACAATAAAACTAGGACCAATATAGGATGATTTGAAAAAAAAGGACTAAAAGTGGAACGACACCTATAAATCTAGGACCAAAAATGGAATTAACTCTTAAGGAAAATACAAAATCAAAATAAGATACACTTTCTTATAAGAAAGTTTTTTTTTTGTTAGGCCATGAAATGTTCTAAGCAAATCCTAACTGTAAGAGACACTTTTAAGTTCGTACCATATTCTTACTAATCTTTGTTCGCATCTAGTCAGTTCGTACCATACTCTTACTAATCTTTGTTCGCGTCTGGTCGGCCCAACTAAATGCAAAGTGCTGATCAAATTAATTTTTTCATATAAGAGTAGGTTCAAACTCAGACCTATTTTAAAATACAAAAGTGCACAGCCACTCATGCCAAAAAGATTAGCAAAAACCACCCTCAGAACTGGGGATCATGGGTGGTTACAGGAAATTTTAAAAACTTCTATTCCCAAACTCTCATTTCTTACATACAAAATGCACAGACTATTCTCCTAATACTGCCTATTGAACCAATGAATTAAACCCGTGCAAACAGAATGCTCAGACTATGATTTAGGAAGATGGTGATGGGGAAGAACAGAGTTGAAGGAGGATTGAGTGTGAGATCTCGGAAAACATGAAACAAACATTTAATATAATTCTGGGAAACAATGTCGGAGTACGATAACAACAATAAAATAAATATAGATGGCTGCACCCTCTTGAAGTTAATCTGGAAAGTCTGCTTCAAAAACAACGCAGAACACATACATTAAAAAAAGGAAAGACTGCAAGGGAAATAAATAAATTCTCAAGAACTTAAGTCACCTTCCATCAACTCTTCCATGGCTCTCAGTTTCCCGACCCCATTACAGACAAACGTTGATTGAATATACCGAACTTACTAGGCTCGAGCCAATCGCCTCGTCCCCCATCCCATCCTCGAGAGCAGCAGCAGCTCCTGTCTTCTTGTCATCTTGGGACTGCTTCCCGAACTGCTGTTTGAGAGTGAGACAAAGGTCGGATTTTTGCAGGTCAGCAGACGGGGGCGATCCAAAGTGTGGATTACTGTCCCACGCTTCTGTCATTAGGTTCAGATTATACGAGTTCTTGCCTGTTCCACCACTGCCACCAGAAGTACTATTCAAGACCTCGCCTAATGGACCACCCATCGAGTTCCCCCACGAGACTGGCAACCAGTTCGACGTCTTCTGCATCAGCTCACCAATTCCCCCCGCTTGGGTCGGGTCGAGCTGACAAGATAAATTCGCGGGTGAAAGACTGTGTTTCTCTTGCCTAGGGGAACTCGAGGAGGACGAAAAATTTGAGGCAGTCATAGGGATGGACATTGACAGCTGAGTCCAGTCCGGTTTCAATTCTGGCCAGGAAACAGAAGCGCAGCCCGACTGTTCCTTGGTCCAGCTATCAGTGAAATGGTGAACCGGATGTTGCTCGTTTGCTACGTGGCAATTGAAATCGAGAGTGCCAGAGTTTTTAGAATTTACATGGGACTTTTGCGAGAGATTGAGAAGTGAATCTGACGAGAGAAATCCAAACTCTGAGTGAGCGGATTCTTCCAAAGGGTTCTGCTGCTTCTGAATCGTGATTGCCGAGTCCTTGGACTTCAAATTAAAGCTAGGAGATATCACAGAGAGGCCTTGTGTTCTGCCACATGAGTTCACATTAGTAAGATAATTAAGCTATGGACAGATATTACATTGTAACAGACTCAATAGTACTAAAAAAAAAACATATTTGTCAGAAAAGATTTCTTATTATAATGTAAAGGAAAAAGAAAAGGAAACTGTATGTGGAGAAGTTGAAAATGCAAAATCCTGCTACATAGAATAAATTAAATTGGCGTTGGACTTCGTGGTCATGATGAAGTCTTCCTAGGGAAGGAATCTCGAGCTATGTTTCTTCTAGGGCTAGTTGCTTTCACTAAAGCAATGATGAAACAATTGGCTCTTTAAAATAAGAAAAGGTAACAGGGCATTACCAGATTCTACTTTTTCTATATCTTGCATTTCAATAGGTGAAGTTGTATCCAAAAGGCGACATTTAAAAAAGGCGTATTTACCTATTGCTAGTGAGATGGTCAGTGGATGGATTGGCAGAGCATTGCTGCATGTTTTTGAATTGGTGCTGCACAGCGCTAAAGCTGTTGGACGCCCCGCCACTGGGTATCACTGGCGTCGACGAGGAGGAAGAAGCGACCGGAACCGCCTTGGAGGCGGCGATTCCAGAAGCAGCACGGCCAGTCTGGCCTTCCACAGGCTTTCTTGAACGATGGCGGCCTCTGTTGATGTGCCTTTCACAGTACTTCTGATCGGGAACAGCATCTCTAGAACACCGCCATTTCTTTCCATCTGTTCGACGACACCTACCGGGCTCGGGATCAGTGTTGCCTGCAAAACCAAGATGGAAAGGACCCCAACCCCCTGCATACAATAGAAAGCAGACGAAAAAATGAAAAGCTAGAGAGTGACCGAGCGAAATCAACTCAACCAATCTGATTAAGCTAAATACTGCGGGATTATGGATATGCAGGATATATGAAGCATATTAGAGATATAAATAAGCAAACATATTTACCCAACAAAACATAAATAAAGGTAATGCTCGTGTTGAACAAAAGTATTCAACTAGAAAGTTAAGGTTGTAAATCGATCACTGTGATTTGTGAAAGTGAAAAACTTCAGTTTATCTATTCTAGATTTATGCAACTCATGAACCAACATAGTATAGACAATATAGCAATACGAGCAATGATCAAAACACATTTTAGGCAATTGGCTATAGTATATGCTCCCTTTAAAGAACCTAAATATTTAGTTTGGAGAGATGATGACTTACAATTGGAGGCATAAGATCTCGAAGATAAACCAGAAAAAGTATATGGGCTCAGAGATTTCTTAAGCGAAACTAGCAGGCTCGAAGGGATTGGGACATTTGTCACAAGGTGCTTGTAGATCAAGGCCTGATGCTCCAACTCCATCCACTGAGAAGGAGTGAATGGACCTCTGAACAATGAAAAGCCACCGGGTGTGCCCTCGTTCACCCCTCCCGGAGCATAAACTGAAGGGGGCGCAAAAAAGAAAGGCATAAAGTTTAGAGAAACACAGAGATCATAAAAAAGAAACAACAATCAATCCACAATGCCAAAGTAAAGAAGGCATATAAAGTCACTATCTGCAATAATAACTAGGTAAAGATGAACTTGTGTGCAAACATGTTTGGTTGACTAAAACAGTTAAAGGAGAAGAGAGCATTCTCCCCATTCTCACATTCAATCCACAAATCTTCTCTGCTTAGTGGCATAAATATTCAATATTGAATCACTCTCTATCCATAAGGCTAAAAGCCTAAAATCTATCCTTTAGTTCTCTTTCTTGGTAGTATGTTAATATTCAGTCTTTTTTTTTTGTTACTTTGTATTTCTTGACAAGACTTGGAAAGACTCATGTCATCTATCTGCAGTTTTTTTTCATGAGATTCCATTGAGGGAAAAAACAAAAAAATCATCTTTTTGTGTCACAAAAAATCTGAACAAACCCCCTTTTCAAACATCTATATAAAAACAGAAGATGAACATTGTGAGTAAATAAAGCCATACCTGAAACATTACCAGAAGGGAGACCCTGTTTGGGCTGAGATTGAAAAAAAGGGATAGAAATGCTTGCAGATGAATCCTCCCCATTAACAGAAAGAAAGGGGATTTCTTCAGACTTGGAAGAGGAAGAGAAACTAAGCATAGTGGTGTGGCCACGCCCATTATTATCCCCAGATCTCAGCAGCAAACTAGTGGGATTAACACCATTTAAGTCCACCTCATCCTCCTCAGAAGAAATTCTGGGGGCCTTAGAAAGCCTCCAGGTCTCTTCACCCAACCCAGATCTCTCTTGCTTGATCTTCTTCCCAGATCCGTGGGCTGCTGGGTCGGCGCCACTCAGCATTCCCTCGATGCCCACCAGCCCAAAATCCATTCTTGAAGAGCCAAGGATGATGAATCAAGCCTCCCCCAGAGAGCATGAGTTCATTGTAGCAAAGGAAAAGTGAGAGACAAGAGGCGCAGATGCTCAGAGAGTGAGAAATGGCATGATTAGCCGTGGTGGGTATGTGAATCAGAGTGCAATTTGGGGAAGAGAAGTGATAAGGCTAGCTTGCTTGCTTGCTAGGTAGCTCCAATCTGAAGAGTACGCTACCAAGTACCAAAGAACAAAGAGGCTATCTCCACGTATCGCCGGTCTCGGACATGTTGGACCAAAGGTATCGACTTTTGTTTTCCCTAATAAAGCAAACCTATGCTACAATACAACTTCACCATATTTTTTTTTTACAACCACCTAATATATTCATAGTATATGAGAATATAATTATGCTAACTTCCTTAATTGAGATGAGACTCAAACTTGAAATATTTTTTATAATAACCTAATATATTCACAGTATTAGTATGATTACGCTAACATTCTTAATTAGGATGAGACTAAACATGTAACATTCTATTTGGAATGGTAACAATGATATCATCAGACTACAAGTTGAACATTTTGTAATGAAAATATTGCGACATAGCTTGCACTAATAAATTTGTCAACTATAAGCATTAAGCAAGATTAATATTAGTATTTTTTGGGGTTACGAAGGAAAATCACGATCAAGACGTGCACTAAGTAATCTCACTCATGGGTAATAGTTTACAAACTACTACACAAAAAATATAAACTACACTAAAAAGAACTTGTGCAACAAGCTCGATCAACAAAGTGTTGACAAGAATCAAACTCGTAATTTTTAGATACGAGAATTGTACGTGCTACATCCATTTAGCCATCCTTTTTAGGACATTAATTTTGTAATACATCTTATCTTAATGAGATTCAAACTCAACATCTATTGATCAATAAATCATATAACTAGCCTCTTACCCAAAATGAAAGTCAAGTAAAATTAATAATAATATTATTTTTAATGCAGCTTACCCGAAATGAAAGTAATGAGATTTAATGTCAAAATTTACCATATAAGAAATCGTATAACTTTTTTTAAAGAGTTAAATTCATATATGGGCTCCACAATTAATTTTATCACAAGACATTTACTTATGTACATTAAATTACGTAGTCCATGCCGAAGAAATAAAAATATACAAATGCATTTTAATGATAGGCTTAATTATAAATTATACTATAAATCGATACTATATAAATTCAAATATATAAAAACAAAGGATAGACTTAACAAGCTTAATAAAACATATTAATTAGAAAGTACAACAAAGTTTCACATTTTCTTTTTCTTGTTATATATGCATAGAAATAGGATGTAAGCTAATAGCCAACTTCAATTATTCTGTCTTGACTCTTGGTAACTTGATTAGTGGGGGTCCACCTCCCGATCACGTGACCATATTATTAAATTAAAATTTTTTATTTTAGCTTATTATTATTTATATTATTTTATTCTTCCTATGTTATTTTACTTTTGGGGGTCAAAATCATTACATTTTATTATATATTTATAGTGAAAATGATGTTCTAAAGTTCACACATGGTACATCATGTTGCATGTTTGTTTGAAGTTGATGAGTGATAAATAACTTCATGCAATTTAGGTGAATGGATAAAAAGTTAGCTCGAGTTTGGATCAAATTAAACTTTATATGTAAATTTATGATTTTATATGTATAGTTTGGAGTGTGGTTAAAATAAATAATTTAATCAAGACTTGATGAGTCAAGTCTGCATCCTCTCGCAACATTGAGAATTATACCCATCTCAACAAGTGTATATGTTGATTCAATTATTATTGATTTTCTTGCCTGGAAAAATTAGCTAATTTTGGCATTTAAAGTGTTCACATTGTAGTATAATTTTCAGTGGGTTCACTTCTTATTTGGTGGGTCGGGTTAAATTGTATTCGGGTTCTCTCCTTAGCAGGATGCTTAATTTGATATATTCTACGAACAAAATGGATATTTGGTGAATGAAAAGTTGATTCTTAAAGTGTATCTATCACTAAAAATGGAGTCGAAAAAGCTTTGAAATAATTTGTCCCACAACTGAAGAATGATATGTGTTTGCACTAGTATATATATACAATTCTTTTTTAGAAAAAAGATACAAATAAGCCATCAAACTATTTTGAAAACAACAATTAAGCTATTGCACTCGAAAAAACTCTAAATTAATCAATGAACTACAAAAAACTCACGGTCTTATAGATGAGTCACCCTGATGATTATTATAATTTTTTAATATAAACAATAATTATTATCATTATTAAACTACAAAATCGAGTCACAGTTGTTGGGTTCCTTTGTGACAAAGTAAGATAATAATAATAATTTATAAGCATATTATATTGTTTGATTAGTTTGTACATTTTTTTTTGAAACTTTAATCTTTTTTATACATAGTTTTTCAGAGTTTGTAGAATATTCTTAAATTACGTACATACGTTGGAATTTATAGAATCTTCTAAAATATTAGAGATTGTATAGAATTATAAGTATAATTCTATTGATACAAACTTAACCGTTGGATTAAGTCGATTCCAACCGTCGGATGGGGAGGTGGATTAGTAGAAATAGCCCTCTTAGGGCCTTCCAAAATAAGCCCCCAAGAGCTATCACCGGATGGAGAGAATTGACTTAATCCTACGGTTAAGATTTTATCTTTAGAATTCTACTTATAATTCTATACAATCTCTAATATTTTAGAAGATTCTATAAATTCATAATTTAAGAATATTCTACAAAGAACATCTAGAAGATGGTATTAAATGGGATTCAAACAACACATACGAATTCTCAATTCCGGCAACTTATGAGTTACTTATTGGACACCAATAACCTACACATTTAATAATCACAATTTAATGACTAATGCCAATAGGTTCAAAGAGGGTTCACAAACTGCTCACCAAAAAAAAAAAGAGGGTTCACAAACTATAATAACTATGAAGTTTGTCTAATTGCACCGAAGGCCTCAAAGCAACTAGGTCTGGAAGGCAATGCTCCCTAACATGCAGGGCACATTTACAAACTGATTTGATGCCGGCATTAATTGTTACTACACAGACAATCGCAAATGCCAAACTTGCTAAAAAAATAGACGATTCTCGAGAGTGACTGAAAAGTTATAGTATAAGCTATTAATCATGATAAAAAAGTGTGTGGCCCCATATTAATGCAAAGTTTTGATGGGCAGAAATCTTTATGGCTTTAATATATAGAACTATAGAAGGATTATATAAAAGGGTATATATATACTAATGTTAGTAATATAATCGAGTTGACACGACATATTAAATGTTATATACATTTACTATTGTAACATTAATTTATTTTAATAATTTTTTATTATACATTTGGTGGACTTAGCAAGCTCCGCCGGCTCGCGGGTTAAACAATGACGGGCCAAAAAGCCCGCCAAAATATGAGCTAAAAATATTGAAATCAATTCCGTCTTTTGCGTGGAACGGGACGGACTAAGCCCGTTTTGACGACTCTAAATTGGTTGGATGGTCCATCAATTGTTATACCATGGACCACGGTGCACATAGCAATGTGCACCACGTACGTAAACGACGTCGTTTCGGTGTTAGTGGACGCGGACGCGAATGACTCCAGGGAATTCATTATCTATAATACACATAATCATTATCTAGAATACACAGAACGTTTGCCTAGAATACACAGAATGTTTGCCCAGAATACACAGAATATTGACACAAAATACAGAGAACTTATCCTCCTAACATTCGAATGCACAAACACATCACAACCTGTGTTAATAACGTGAATACACAGAATATTGACACAAAATACACAGAACTCATCCTCCTAAACATTTGAATGCACAAACACATCACAACATGTGTTACTAACATGAGTACACAGAACAGTTGCCTAGAATACACAGAACGGTTGTCTAGAATACACAGAATGATTGCCTGGAATACACAGAATATTAACATAAATATAGAGACCGGTCGAAACGAGAAACGTGATTTCGAAAAAAACGGACAATTATTTACAATGCTTAAAACTACATCGTTTACGTACGTGGTGCACATTGCTATGTGCACCGCGGTGCACTGTATAATTTGCCATGGTCCATTTGACCTTTATCCCTTCGTTGTTTGGATAGCACGGCCCAATAAGGCCCATAGGTAATGGATTACGATTTGGGTTTGCAAAGCCCGCTCTTCTCCTGCCACAGGGTTGTCGGTTGACGGTTGCCATTCATCTCTCCTGAAATCTCTGACGACCGGTAAGTAACTGAGACGGCAATGGCGATGATAATATCTCCTTCTCCCAGAACACTGTCATCTTCTTCTCCGATCACTCAAATGTTTCAGCTGCCTCGTTCTTCCTCTTCGCTTTCATCCACTCGGATTTCCCCTCCGGCTCTTCATTCCCGGAAATCAACTCCAATTTCTGCTAAAGCCTCGTCTAATTCCCCCGCTGTTTTCTCCGAAGATATCAGCGATGTTCTCGGAGAAGTCAGTATATTTCGTGCTACGGGCGAGCCCGTCAAGTTTAAGCAACTGTGGGATCAACAGGAGGTGATATTGAATTCTAAAAGTTCATTTAAATTCTTTATATATATATAGTTTAAATGTTCTGATTGCAGGGAGTGGCTGTTGTGGCACTTCTGCGGCATTTTGGGTGTGTTTGCTGGTAATTAATGCATCTTTTTTGAATTGATTGTTTTAATTTCTGGATAATATGTTTTGAAATGATTGGTAGCTAAATTTAGTGTGATATGAATTATCAGCTGGGAACTCGCATCAACACTGAGAGATTCCAAACCTAGATTTGAGTCTGCCGGTGCTAAGCTAATCGCCGTCGGTGTAGGCGAGCCGAAGAAAGCTGCAATTCTTGCTGAAAGGGTACTTCTTTTCTGCAATTATAGTGTTTGCTGTGTATTTTGCTTGTATTATGGTTCTTGTTTATTACTAAAAGTTCATAAACTGCGATAATATCTAAACAATAAATCTATCTTATTANTTGGATGGTCCATCAATTGTTATACCATGGACCACGGTGCACATAGCAATGTGCACCACGTACGTAAACGACGTCGTTTCGGTGTTAGTGGACGCGGACGCGAATGACTCCAGGGAATTCATTATCTATAATACACATAATCATTATCTAGAATACACAGAACGTTTGCCTAGAATACACAGAATGTTTGCCCAGAATACACAGAATATTGACACAAAATACAGAGAACTTATCCTCCTAACATTCGAATGCACAAACACATCACAACCTGTGTTAATAACGTGAATACACAGAATATTGACACAAAATACACAGAACTCATCCTCCTAAACATTTGAATGCACAAACACATCACAACATGTGTTACTAACATGAGTACACAGAACAGTTGCCTAGAATACACAGAACGGTTGTCTAGAATACACAGAATGATTGCCTGGAATACACAGAATATTAACATAAATATAGAGACCGGTCGAAACGAGAAACGTGATTTCGAAAAAAACGGACAATTATTTACAATGCTTAAAACTACATCGTTTACGTACGTGGTGCACATTGCTATGTGCACCGCGGTGCACTGTATAATTTGCCATGGTCCATTTGACCTTTATCCCTTCGTTGTTTGGATAGCACGGCCCAATAAGGCCCATAGGTAATGGATTACGATTNTTGGATGGTCCATCAATTGTTATACCATGGACCACGGTGCACTGTATAATTTGCCATGGTCCATTTGACCTTTATCCCTTCGTTGTTTGGATAGCACGGCCCAATAAGGCCCATAGGTAATGGATTACGATTTGGGTTTGCAAAGCCCGCTCTTCTCCTGCCACAGGGTTGTCGGTTGACGGTTGCCATTCATCTCTCCTGAAATCTCTGACGACCGGTAAGTAACTGAGACGGCAATGGCGATGATAATATCTCCTTCTCCCAGAACACTGTCATCTTCTTCTCCGATCACTCAAATGTTTCAGCTGCCTCGTTCTTCCTCTTCGCTTTCATCCACTCGGATTTCCCCTCCGGCTCTTCATTCCCGGAAATCAACTCCAATTTCTGCTAAAGCCTCGTCTAATTCCCCCGCTGTTTTCTCCGAAGATATCAGCGATGTTCTCGGAGAAGTCAGTATATTTCGTGCTACGGGCGAGCCCGTCAAGTTTAAGCAACTGTGGGATCAACAGGAGGTGATATTGAATTCTAAAAGTTCATTTAAATTCTTTATATATATATAGTTTAAATGTTCTGATTGCAGGGAGTGGCTGTTGTGGCACTTCTGCGGCATTTTGGGTGTGTTTGCTGGTAATTAATGCATCTTTTTTGAATTGATTGTTTTAATTTCTGGATAATATGTTTTGAAATGATTGGTAGCTAAATTTAGTGTGATATGAATTATCAGCTGGGAACTCGCATCAACACTGAGAGATTCCAAACCTAGATTTGAGTCTGCCGGTGCTAAGCTAATCGCCGTCGGTGTAGGCGAGCCGAAGAAAGCTGCAATTCTTGCTGAAAGGGTACTTCTTTTCTGCAATTATAGTGTTTGCTGTGTATTTTGCTTGTATTATGGTTCTTGTTTATTACTAAAAGTTCATAAACTGCGATAATATCTAAACAATAAATCTATCTTATTACCGATAAAGATGATATCATGTTACTATGAACAGATCATCTTGTTCTGCATTATGGTTTTTTGGGTGATCATGGTATCCCGCGTGGCCACAGGCTGAACTTGTAACCTTGTGATCCTCAGCCTAACCAACTTGTTAGGGGTTGCCCCTAAAACAAGTAGATAAAAATAAAAGACAACCTAAAATTAAAAAAGTGACTTCAAATTGGGAACACTCCATAAAAGATGTTTGCAATAACATAAGCATGTTCTGCAATATGTTGTGAGTATCATCTGATTTTTTTTGTTGATCTTATTTGTGGCCAGTTACCTTTCCCATTGGATTGTCTGTATGCTGATCCTGACCGCAAGGTAAAATCTTTTGCCCCTTTCTGGATATTTAGTTTGCTGCTTTCAATGGTATGTAATTTCTCGTGATACTTATCTTCCGTGGTAGGCTTATGATGTTCTAGGCTTGTACTATGGACTTGGCCGCACCTTTTTCAACCCCGCCAGTGTAATTTTTCGAACTACTCCTATTAGTAACAAAAATCTTCTTGAAAATGTTAATATACTCAGTGTTTAACAGATTTCTTTTTGTTGTCAATAATGTGGGATGCAGACCAAAGTATTTTCCAGATTCAAAGAATTGCGAGAAGCTAATAAGAACTACACCATTGCTGCCACCCCCGATGATAGAAGTAGTGTCTTACAACAGGTTTG
Organism: Ipomoea triloba; assembly: GCF_003576645.1. Classification (NCBI taxonomy): domain Eukaryota; kingdom Viridiplantae; phylum Streptophyta; class Magnoliopsida; order Solanales; family Convolvulaceae; genus Ipomoea; species Ipomoea triloba. The sequence continues at coordinate 3,082,854 of NC_044927.1, read as the reverse complement.
ATCTCTCTATGACTATCTCGCCATTGAAGTCTATGCTGAGGTACCTAACCGGGTTGTTTCCAGGGGGGAATGCTTGTGTTTAAAGGGAAGCAATTGTTGTATGCGCGGAAGGATGAAGGGACTGGCGATCATGCCCCCTTAGACGACGTCTTTGATGCCTGCTGCAAACTTCCTGTTACGCTATCATAGTGAATGTCAATCTCCTGCAGAGTTAGCATAAACATTGTTCAGTTTCCATACTTAATACTTAAATAGTCTAATGAGTGTTTTCAGAGCCCCGCTTCAATTCTCCTCTCCACAAATGGAATTGGTTCTCAGTTTCTCACTTAGCTTTCATGTAAATATCTTGAAAACGCTGTCTATATACAAAGGAGAATATGTAAGTACAGCAAATCTGAGCATGTTATTATACATATTATGTTGTGTTACATTGTCAACTTGATCATGTTTCTGTTTGATCCTCAGATGACTTCTGCATCCTATTACATGCTAGGTCTTATAGGAGATTTGCTCTTATCAAAATGCTCTCGGCAGCACCACTATGTCCACATTATATGATGGGAGGAAACTAGTTTGTTTTAATTACTTTTAGAGTTAATTCGTTTTTATGGTCCTAAATTTATATATATTATTTTACCTTTTTTTTCCCAAAGCATCTCGGTTTGTCTTAGCATTATTGTGACATGATTATTTTTTATCTTCCTTTAACAGGTTTATTTAAATGGCATTAAACATGAAGGTATTTAGTCATTCCTTCATAAAAATGGCATTAAACGTGAAGGCATTTAGTCATTCTTTCATAAACTACTCAAAATCCATATATTTATAACCACGCAAAATGCTCATGGCAGCACCACTATGTGATCATTATATAATGGGATAGTTTGTTTTAATTACTTTTAGGAGTTAATACCTTTTCAGGTCCTAAAATTTGTAGGTATCATTTTTTCACTTTGAGCTTTTTTTTTTTTTTTCTTTTTAAATAATTTTAAGAACATCTCTGTTAGTTCTGAAATTATTGTGATATGATTATTTTTATCCTCCATCAACAGGTTGTTTAAATGACATTAAATATGAGAACGCTTATTCATTATTTCATGAAACACTCAAAATCCATAAATTTATAACCACTCAAAATGCTCTTGGCAGCATCACTATGTACACATTATATGATACGAGGAAACTAGCTAGGTTGTTTTAATTACTTTAGGTACTTTTTTTTTTTTTTTTTTTTTAGAACATCCTATTTTTTTTGGATCGTAACGGAAGGGAACACCCAAGTTACATCAATTATCCATTTGGCGCCAGGATGGAATGCCAAATTTGTCATCTTCTAAAATCTGAGTGAGGGCCGCATTTGGGTGTTCCAAAAGGTTTGACCCCCGAATCACACCAGTATCTCTTGCTAGATAAATCAACTACCTGATTCTGCTTTCTGGTGATTAGGACGATTTGCCATTCGCCGATATAATCTAATTCACGTCTGCATGCAAGGAGAATGCATGCTATCGACTGTGTAGAGTCACTCTCGAGAATCGTCTACCTGCTCCCTATTTGTTCGGCAAGTTGGATACCTTTTAATAATGCCCAAGCAAGTTGGATACCTTTTAATAATGCCCAAGCTTCCTTTTAATAATGCCAAGCTTCTACCACTACTACTGAGCATGCCCCTATTCTATGGGTAAGACCTTTAATCCATTTTCCTTTCCTTGATCATTCCTCGCAAGAGCACAACATCGCGCTCTGTTTATTTGAGGGTTGAAACTCTGATCTACACTAATTTTGGTCCATCCTAGTGGTGGCTTAGACCATTTGATCAACTCCAAGATATGTTGGTTGTTGGCTTCTCGGACGGGTATCTCTCTCAAAAGTCTTGTTGACTTCTAGGATTTGTGAGGTCTAGAACTTTAGCAAACTTGTCATTCCTCCATTTCCATAGCCACCATTGCCTGAATCTCATATGGTGGCACATGTGTAATTGTTGTTTCAATAAGAGGCTGATGGCCAATCCATGAGTCTAGCCAGAAGTGGCATTGGTTCTCCTGCCATTCCTAACAAATGTCCTTGTACCTACGTTGAGAATGGGGGTTGTCCTTGTACCTACCTTGAGAATGGGGGTTTGTGTTGAGGATCCCTCTCCATGCGGTAGACATTCTTGACTTTGGTTGCCAAGATGGGGAATCGTTATTATATCTTTTGTACTTAGCTCCATGGCTCCATAATTTTGCCCATAAACACTCCTCATCATGTGAAATTAACCTCTACCCGAGCTTGGTTAGGAATGCTTTATTTATTTCCCCTGCTTGCGGATTCCTAGCCCTCCTTGTTCTTTATTTTGTGTCACTGTTTCCCAAGCTGCTAAGTTGCACTTTCGTCCCCCTTTAATTGATCCCAAAGAAAGTTTTGAATCAACTTCTCGATATGCGATATAACCCTTGCTGGTAAGGTGGTGGTTTGCATAATGTGCGACGGGATTGCAAACAACACGAATTGTGCTAATGTTCTTCTTCCTGTCAGGGATAGTGTTTTCATCTTCCACCCTGCTAGCTTGGATTGAATTTTTGTGATTAAACCTACAAAAGTTTCCTTCTTGAGTCTACCATGTAGTGAGGGTACACCTAGGTACTTCCCTAGCTAAGTCTTCTGTTATGGAGATACCGAGTTTTCTGGAGAAGACTTGTTGAATGGCCGGTTGGGTGTTCTTGGAGAAGAAGACTGATGATTTATGGAAGTTCACTTTCTGACCTGAATGGCCGGCTGGGTCTAGGCATTGCTTTATACTGTTTGCTTGCTGGTGAGTCGCTTCGCTGAGACGTATCATATCGTCGGCCAGAACATCCTCATTTATCCTAACATTATTGTGACATGATTATTTTTTATCCTGTCAACAGATTTATTTAAATGGCATTAAACATGAGTGCATTTAGTCCTTCCTTCATAAACCACTCAAAATCCATAAATTTATAACCACTCAAAATGCTACACATTATGACATTATATGATGGGAGGAAACTGGTTTGGTTTAATTACTTTTCTTCTACTCCCAAACTTCACCTCAGTAACCATACCGCCTTGGTTTAATTACTTTTAATTATGTGTGTGCAGGAGTTGCATTTACTTCAAATCTTAGAATTAATTAATGCTTAGATTATTAGTATGTAATTTAAATTTCCAAAACCTGAATTTAGAATCACCCAAAATTTAGTAAATTTAATTAATTAACAACCGAATCTATAATTAACAAATTTGAATAGAGTAAATTCGCCTTTTTTTTTTCAATCCAAATCCCATTGGCATTAGATTACTTGGAGTCCAGTTCACTTAGGATACTTAACAGAATCCTAATACAATCCTAATTGCTGTTATATAATGTATTATATTTTCCTTTTTCTGTATTTTCTCAAAATCAATATTATTATTACTACAAACTTCCTACATACAAGTCAGTGTTGATAAATTTCTTTGGAGTTCGGAAATTCAGCCGTGATTCTCTGGTTTCTAGTCGTCGAATTTTTCTCGTAGTTTTCCGTCGAATTTTTCTCTTAGTTTTCTCTGATCTGATGGAACCCGCGAAAATTAAGATGGAGCCTGCGGAAATCAAGCTTTTCGTAGGAGGAGTGTCTCACAACACTAACGAACAAACCCTAAGGGATTACTTTAGTAAGTATGGAGAGCTCAGAAGCTGCGACATTATTAGAGACAGAATCACTGGTTTGGGCAGAGGTTTTGGTTTTATTGTGTTTACAGACAGCTCTGTTGTTGAACATGTCTTGAGTGACACTCATGTCATCCTCGGAAAAAAGGTTATTGTCTGATTTTATTTCACCACAATCTGATCCGATAGGATATTGTTTTTTTTTTTTTTTTCTTTAGGTTATCATTAGATTGCTGCTGTACTTGAGGTGCAATCAATTCATATACTGTATTTTTTAATGTTAGATATAGATGGAATGTTAATGAATTGTAAAAATTGTGTCTGGGCGTCTGAGATTATATTCCTTGTTTGTGATTGGTTTAGGCCTTAAATTCTGCCTTAGATTTGTTGAGTTTGACTTGCTTCTAAAATTATAGGGTTAAAAAACCCTAATTTTTAAAAACCCTAATAATGCTATATATCTTGATCTAACTTTGTGTAAATTGGTATTTTATTATTAATAACCTTAAAAAATATTTGGTCAAAGAATTTGTAGTTTTTACAATATAATATAATGTTGTGAATGCAGGTGGAAGTGAAGGTGGCTAAACCCAAGGGTTCTAGAGAAGCTATGTTGGAGACTCGGAGTGTTAAGAAGGTTTTTGTAGGGGGTATACCGCCAGACTCCACAGATGAGGAATTGGTGAAACATTTTGAGAAATTTGGTATTGTGGAAGATGCAGAGATTAGACGTCCGAGGGGGTTTGGGTTTGTCACTTTTGAATCTGAAGAAGGTGCGAAAAGTGCATTGAGAATCCCTTTTCAGTATATGAAGAATAAGTGGGTGGAGGTCAAGGTTGCAGAGGTTAAGGCAAAAGTTGGCCTCAATAATGGTATGAGAAATTCCCTTACAAACATAACTTTCCCAATTTTTCCTACTACTAACTGGGTTAATGGTAACCCGCAACTGGTAAACTATGTTCCTGTTCCTTATTGTACGGCACCAACAATTAATTGGTATTCCTATGGTGCCAGTGAATTTTGTTATAATAGTTATTATCCTGGTGGCTACAATGGTGGGAGTTGGCAAGATTTAAATAACCCTAACCCATCACATGTTGTTATCCGACCACCTCTTGCAAGTAGCAAACTTGTTATCGGACCACCTCCTGCAAGTAGCAAACCTGTTGTCATCCGACCACCCCCCACAAAAGTAGAAGAACAAAATGGCAATGTGGCTGTGGAAATTGATGAAATACAAGGTGATGAAATTGATGGCAAAAGTCTTACTAATGGTGAAGTGCAAATCGAAGATGAAATTGATGGCGAAAGTCTTACTAATGGTGAAGTGCAAATCGAGGATGAAATTGATGTTGCAGGTGATTCCTTTTAAAGGAACAAATGTTTTAGTTGTTATAATACTGTGTTCTATTTGTGAACCAACGATCGTAAATCTATGCATGCATGATTCCTTTCAAGACAATTGTTTTAGTTGTTATAATATCATGTTATATTGTTTGGATTTTCTGATCTTTTTTGTTGCTAATTTGTTTAATTTACCTACGATTGAATTAGTAGATTATAAGAGCTGCGCTCTGGCATGCATGATCTGTTATATTGTAAAGAATCAAAATAAAGTTTTAGTTGTTATAATATTGTTTTATCATCACACCTAAACCCTAAACCTTAATATTGTTGTTATAATATTGTTTTATCTTAGTAAATGATATGTTGTTCTAGGTTATCACTCTGTTGTTGACGTGATTTTTTTTTAATCATGCTCTTTTGCTTGATTTTTTTGGCCCAAAACAATGATGTGGAAAATATATATATATATATATATATATATATATATATATATATATATATATATATATATATATATATATATATAT